>NC_058405.1:53223865-53390084 GCF_002201575.2 Neomonachus schauinslandi | reverse complement strand
GGGGTATGCCTGGTGTGTTTAAGGAATACCCAGAATGCCAGTGTGCAAGGAAATAATAGTAGCTTGGACCAAAGGGATTGGTGATGAAGATGGGGAAAAGTAGTCTGCTTCTGGATAAATTCTGAAGATAAAAACATTAAGATTTGTTGAGAGATTGGAAGTGAAGTATGAGAGAAAGAAGAAACAGAGTCCACTGACAGATGAATGGATAAAGAAAATGTATGTATATATACACTGGAATACTATTCACCCATAAAAACGAAGCAAATTCTGGCATTTGTGACAACATGGATGAACCTGGAGCACATTATGCAAAGTGAAATAAGCCAGACACAGCAAGACAAATACTGTATAGGATCTTACATTTATGTGGAATCTAAAAAAGCTGAACTCATTGAAGCAGAGAGTAGAAAGGTGGTTGCCAGGGCTGGGGTAGGAGAAATGGGGTGATGTTGGTCAAACATGTAGTATAAGATGAATAAGTTTTACACTTGAATTTGCTAAGAGTATGTCTTAAGTGTTCTCAACACACACACACACACACACACACACACGAGGTGATGGATGTGTTAATTAGCTTGATTGTGGTAATCATTTCACAATGTATATGTATATCAAGTTACATTGTATACCTTCAATATATACAATTTTTATTTGTCAATTTTAACTCAGTAAAGCTGGGGTATAAAAAGGGATGTCAAGGTTATTGCCTTACACAGCTGGAAGAATGGTGTTGCCTAAGAAAAAATCTGTGAGAGGACTGGGGTCAGAAGAAAGGGAGGTCATCAGCTCTCTTCTGGACTTGTTTTTCTAAAAACATGCCATCATGAAAATGATAAATAAAGCCCAAGCAAAGAAGTATGTGAATTTGTAACACCTGGGGAGAAAAAAGGTCTCATCTAAGAATGGAAAAGAAGGGGCGCCTGGGTGGCTCAGTTGGTTAAGCGACTGCCTTCGGCTCAGGTCATGATCCTGGAGTCCCGGGATCGAGTCCCGCATCGGGCTCCCTGCTCAGCAGGGGGTCTGCTTCTCCCTCTGCCCTCTTCCCTCTCGTGCTCTCTGTCTCTCATTCTCTCTCTCTCAAATAAATAAAATCTTTAAAAAAAAAAAGAATGGAAAAGAAGAATGGGCAGGTTGTCTCAAAAAACATTCTTTCTTTGTTATCTTGCAGTGACTCAATTCTCAAGGGTTAACCACAAGCAAATCACTTTCTGCTGAACTCAGTGTTTTATGCTGCCTTATTATTTGGTTCAATTTCTACAAAGAAAGCTCTTTGAATTTAAACAACGTAAGTGGAAAAGAAAAAAGAGGAAATAAGAAAGACTGTTGGCAAATCAGCAGAATTTGGGAAAGAAAGGTAATGCACATTCAGATCAAAAGAAAGAGGGGAAGAGAATTTATACTTAAGAAAAAGTGTCAGACATGATAAAATGACATCAGGAAGACAATTTTTACAATTATCCTTCCCTAAAATCTTCAAGCTGGCAGGAATTTCACAGATCTTCATACCTAAATTGGACTAATCCACATTAATCTACCTGGCCTTTACCATCCATTGCCAAAAACAAATACATTTGAAACTCTCTCAAAACACTAATTCCCCTGAAAACCTTAAATTAAGTAAAAAGGAAAGGCAAAGCTAACTACATCTGTATTTGCTCCACTTTAAAGTCACTTGATTTATTCTTAACTGCAGGCAAGCATTAATTTCTACAGCAAGACTAGATAGTAAATAAAAGGGCAAAACAAAAACAAAGCAAAAGAATAAAACCAAAAGCCAAACATAATAAAAAACAAAACTCTTAGGCTTAGCCCAATTCAATATTTCTCTAACTTCTAATAAATAATTAACAAAATCCCCCAAACTTAAATCCTTGCTATACAGTTATTTCTTTTTTTCTTTTTTTAAATTTAGTCATTTGAGAGAGAGAGGGCACAAGCCGGGGGGGCGGGGGGGGGAAGGTCAGGGAGAGAGGGAGAAGCAGACTCCCCACCAAGTGGGGAGCCCGATGCAGGGCTCAATCCTAGGACCCTGGGACCATGACCAGCGCTGAAGGCAGATGCTTAACAGACTGAGTCACCCAGGCGCCCCTACATAATGATTTCTTAAAAATTTCTTTTAAGTACTGTTTTGCATTTCTTCAGTGACCCACTGATGTAAACCTTGTCTCCATTTCCTCCTAATAAAATAAGCAGCTTTCTTTGTTCACATTAAATGTGGCTGGTCAAAGTCCTACCTCCATATCAACTTAGCCCTGGATGCTCCTGGGTTCATCATAGCTTTGCCAAACCAGGCCGTACATTTGGGTCCAAGTCCTTAAACCCAAAGATACTGTGATGGTTCATTTTCTATGTCCATTTGGTTAGGTCAGTGAAACACTGATCGAGGTGTTGTTGTGTGGATTATTTTGTACATGTGGTTAGTGTCTACTATCAGTTGCTTTTAAAGGAGTTTATCTTTGATAATATCGTGGGCCTCATATAATCAGTTGAAAGGCCCTACAAACAAAATTGAGGTTTTCCTGAGGAAGCAGAAATTCAACCTCAAGAATAAGCTACTGTCTAAAAGTTTCCAGCCTTCAGGTTTGCCCCACAATTTTATTTTTAAGATTTTATTTATTTGAGAGAGAAAGAGAGAGAGGATAAGCATGGAAGGGAGGGCAGAGGGAGAGGGAGAAGCAGACTTCCTGATGAGCAGGGAGCTGGATGGGATGTGGGGCTCAATCCCAGAACCCTGGGATCATGACCTGAGCCAAAGGCAGGTGCTTAACCGACTGAGCCACCCAGGTGCCCGCTGCCCTACAAATTTTAGACTTGCCAGTCTACATAATTATGTAAGCCAAATCAGCAAAATAAATACATAAATAATACATACTACTTGGTTCTGGTTTTTTGAAAAACCCTGACTGATATAGACTTCTGCTGTGTTTCAGTACCAGAAAATAAAGCCTTTAGTCATATCCCCTTGATTCACTCATTATTCACTAATTAATTCAACATTTAAACATTTAATCCGGGTGCCTACTACAGACCAGGCACTGCACTAGGGGTAAAGAAATAGATCAGTAAGATGACCTTACAAAGGTTATAAATGGATTCAAAATCTTAGAACAAAACATGTATGTCTTCAAATTCTGCTAGCTTGCTTTAATTATTTTAGATTATCTATAACTGTTATCTAATTCCTTTGAGAACTTAGTAGATTTTCAGCTAGAAATACTTCTTGGAATAATAAAAGTATGCTAATACTATTTGTCAATGATTCTCAAAAGTTGACACATAGGACATTTCCATTCTTAGGCTTCAGATTTTAAACCAGATAAAACATACTCTAGGTTATTTGCAAAGGCACATAGTTGTAAATGCCATCCTTTTCTCATCTTGCTATATTAATGTGCAGGAACATTGAAGTTAAGATCCACTGCTTTATACAATTATACTGAGATAACAGTGTGCAGAGAATAACCTAGTGCACAGACTTTGCTAGTGTTAACATGGTTCATCAGTCAATTCTGGAACAAGGATACACTAACTAAAAACTCTAAGTATATAAAATTATAATAACATAGTAATTGGAATTATTTAAAAATTTGTAAAAACTTTCACTTTCGCTTGAGAGGGGAAGACTTCATTTTTATATCTTTATTACAATTTAGTCAATGTAGTAGGGAGCAGTGGAATTGAGAGGCTGAAAGATGACTTCAGCAGATATTTGACCAGGGGCCGTCAATGAGACACCTGTACCTACTCTTACACATTTTCCCGGGGAGCTGGTCCCAACCCTATATCTGGACCACGGCATTTTCTCTCAAAATAAACTCTCCCTCCTCTGAAGCTTCTGGCTGTGAGGAAGGGAGCGGAGGTACCTGAGTCATATCCCCACAACCCTCACTGACTCTATTAGTCCCTGCCCTTCTGTTTCCACCACCCTTCATGAAAAGACATGATCAATCCCTATCCCCAACACAGAAGGGTGTTTGATACATGGCTTTTCAGCTACTAAACAGCAAAGAAGAAAAATGGAACTACTCTAGACAGGCAGCAAGATCAAGTAAACTCCCAAATATGAAAGAAATCAACGCCATTGGAATCTCTCCTATTCCAGTATCACCACCTCTCCACCTCCCAGTTTATTTCACTGCTGTGATCCCAGACTACAGCTTCAAAATTTGTCTCCCCTACTCAACTGTGAGCCTCTAGAGAGCAAGAAGTAGGCTTTATTCATCTTTGTAGTCCCAAAATATAGTATGGGCTAAATAAAAGTTAGTGGTTAATTGACAGGATAGATGCATATGGGGATAGATGGTTAGACAGACAGATGGCCAGCTGGCTAAGTACTCTGCTTCTGGGCAATAGATGCCTTCTGAGAAAAGTCCAGATAAAGCTGAAGGACAGAGTCAAGGTTAGGTCAAGGAGGAAAATGGGACGGTACTGGGACAAAATAAAGGTTAGAAGATGGGAAACCTGAATTCTGATTAAGGTTTTGCCCTTAATTCACTGTGACCTTAGGTCACCACAAGTGAATAGGAGGACAGGGATCATCTATAGCCTATGTTAAATATTTATAAAATGTTAAATATAGATTAGACTAGTTACCTGTGGAATATTTTAAACAGATTCAACCAGACAACTTATATAAAGTCAACTTCCATCTATTTAACAATATGGAATCATCTCAAGATCAAGCGACCAGACCAGAAACAGGCAAGACCTTCAAAGCAAATTTCTAATCAGAAAATTAACTCAGAATGATACTGAAAAACAACTATCGCATTTGGAAAATATTTGTTAGGAAGTAAGAACTAGTGGGGGCTCTGCATCTTTGCTTTGTGTTTTCCAATGCTAAACATGTCAAATCTATAAATGTAACTTCTGAGACTTGTTCTTTGGTCTGAAGCTTCAGATACACCTGCTCTCAAAAGCTGGCTCTTTTAGGGAAATCCCTTTTACGAAGATGGCGCTGAAGGCTAAGAAGGAAGCCCCTGCCCCTCCCAAAGCCGAAGCCAAAGCAAAGGCTTTGAAGGCCAAGAAAGCGGTGCTGAAAGGCGTCCACAGTCACAAAAAAAAAGAAGATCCGCACATCACCTACATTCCCACAACCCAAGACACTGCGTCTGCAGAGGCAGCCCAAATATCCTCTAAAGAGCGGCCCCAGGAGAAACAAGCTTGATCACTAGGCCATCATCAAGTTCCCCCTGACTACTGAGTCAGCCACGAAGAAAACAGAAGACAACAACACACTTGTGTTCATTGTGGATGTCAAGGCCAATAAGCACCAGATCAAACAGGCTGTGAAGAAGCTCTACGACACTGACGTGGCCAAGGTCAACACCTTGATCAGGCCTGATGGAGAGAAGAAGGCATATGTTTGACTGGCTCCTGACTATGACGCTTTGGATGTTGCCAATAAAATTGGAATCATCTAAACTGAGTCCAGCTGGCTAAATCTAAATATAAATTTTTTCACCAAAAAAAAAAAAAAAAAAAGCTGGCTCTTTTAGGCACTTCAAGGTTCATTTAGGTCTAAGAGTTAGTTTCTTTAACTTTCATCACTGCCCTAAATTTCTCTCTTTCAAGTTTAAGGAGTATCCTTAGTTCTGTTTCTAAAATTTGGAAGAAAGGGACTTTTTTACCCAATGGATATCCTTTACCATTTTATTATTATACTTTTATTAAATTATTTCTTTGTCCAGTGACTTCCTGAATTAAGAATTCTAAATTATCCCTGAATTAAGTTCTAAACTTTTAGCCTTTCTTCAAATGAGCTTTCCCCTCCCTGCACCTCCACACTTCATACCTACTTCTCCCTTCAATATATTTATTTGTTGTCTCTTTCTGGAAAATTTCTATTGACTGTTTTAAAAGATGCAAGCAGAAATACACACATTATTCTAGATACAGAGACACTATACTTTTACACAAAAAGATATATTTCTGTTTTATTTTCAACAGCTTCCTTAGGGTGTCCAATGTTTTGTTGGCATTTCTGACTGCAATACAGTAAGTCAAAGTCACAATCATAGAGGTGAAAGAAATGACAGAAAACAACTAGCATAGAAAAACCCACATTTTAAAGAGGAAGGCATTGAAGTCCTGAAAAGTGACATTCCTTGTCCAAGTTATAGCAGTGGTTATCAGTGTCTGCACTTGAACTAAAATACAGGTATTTTAATTCCAGACTGGACGCTATGTCTTCAAGCAACAATTTAAAATTATTCCCACTCTTCAAATTATAAAAAGCTGTCAATCTTTCCAGTGTGAGCTCATATTCAATGAAACATCCCTATCTGACTTTAATGCCCATTCACAAAAGCCTTATCATGTCTTACCCTATTTATTAGTTTTTTAATTACCTAGAAAACATAATATCATTTTATTATCTAATGCCAAACTAGATCCTAGCACCAGCCCTTGATGCCTTTGCTCCTTATAATTCCCTTTTTCACAAAATTTTATCTTCCCCCACCCATCCCCAAGAAGTTGTATTTTCAATATTCCTACATTTAATATAAAATCATTCAGTTTGTTAAGTATAGAAGTAGATTAAATTGACCATTTTAGTAAGTATGTAAGTGGAATTACTCATATTTCCTTCAACTTTTATTCTGGATAGGGACATGTGGCAATCTTGTCAGTCTTCAGGTATGAAGGCCATTACTAATGAGAGCATACATTTTAGCCAGCAACTCCAAGTCTTACAAGTTGTTGAGGGAGTGATTCAGTGAACAATCTCATGAACTGATGCTCAGAATTCAAACTGGGACAATCTGTCTTGAGGGTAATTTCATCATTGGAATCAGCAGCCTTAAATATATTCAAGTCATTAGGCTCAGTAAGTATAATTTAAAAAAATTATCCTAATAATCAGAGAGGTGCATAAAAACTTACATATGAGAATATTCATCACTGCACTATTCATAATATAAAAAACTGGAAACAATTTGAATACCCAGCAATAGGGGGATAATTAAATAAATTAGGGCATATCTGAAATATGCACTGACAAATAATATACTGAGGAATGGTTATAGATGATATAATAAATGATTATAAACCAGAATGTACAGCATATACACAGAAGAAAAAGGGAACAGAATGAGATAAACCAAAATTTAACTGTAGTTATATATTCTTAGTACCTAAATTTTATCATTTAAACAAAGTCCTAGAATCATAGATTTTAAAATCAAAGAAATATGGTTTGACTTTTGGATCTCTACTTGTCAGCTCTATGACCTCTGACAAACTACTTAACCTCCTCATCTGTAAAATAAGGATAATACTTATAGGTCGGTATGAATTTTTATAAATTAGAAAATTCACATACATCACTTAGTATTTTAGATGTGATAAACATTCAATAAATGGTAGCTATTACAATTACTATATCACATTATTACACAGTTGTTTCTTTCAAAGTCAGAGGAAAAAATAAAGGTTACTAAGAAAGAAAAATCTTGCAAAAATCCTACTTGGTCAGAGGGGCTTAAAAACTTAATTTCTTAAGCCAGAAACCCTCTGACCTATCACAAATTCCTCCTGGCACTCTTCAATAAAAACAAATGCACTGATCTCTGGCATCTCCCTTTTTATCGCTACACTTAATTTTGCACCCTGATCATAAAAATGATCTTGCTGCATCTCTAGCTAGCCTCTTCTCTATCATCTACTCCTACAAGCTTTTATTACACTGACTTTAGAGTCCCTGGCAAGTACTCCCTAAACTCTTTTGGCTTACATCTGATGTATACCTTACCTGCAACAACACTGTAGCTTTGCTTATTCTTCTTGCTTGGGAAATCATGCCATTTTCTGAAAACTACTTTTACTCCCTTACAATAACCTATTTCACTTTAGGCAACAATTCCTTAGAGTGGTAATGCTTACAGCTCAAATTTCATTACACAGTATTCTTTTCTTCCTTTCTGAGTTAAGGTGAAATAAAATTAACTCTGCTTCAAGGTTTAAGAATTTTTAAACATATCTTGAAGTATCTAAAGACTCTGAAAATTAGCACAAATACCAGGACTATAAATCATTTCTCGGAGTTGGATTTCATCAATTTCCGATATCTAAATGATGGAGCAGCAATATCATTCAGTAAAAAGTCAAGGACTTTTCAAGTCAAAATTAGTTTCATATCTTAGACCTGCCACTTACTAGCTATATGACCTTGACCACTTTGGTCCTCAGTTTTCTTTTTTTTTTAAGATTTATTTATTTTCGAGAGAGACAATGAGAGACAGAGAGCATGAGAGGGAGGAGGGTCAGAGGGAGAAGCAGACTCCCTGCTGAGCAGGGAGCCCGATGCGGGACTCGATCCCGGGACTCCAGGATCATGACCTGAGCCGAAGGTAGTCGCTTAACCAACTGAGCCACCCAGGTGCCCCAAGTCCTCAGTTTTCTTATATGTGAAATGGTGAAAAGTAATATCTAACTTTTCAGAGTTATTATGAGAAATGGGAAAATGTAATCACAGCATCTGGTAATTAGCAGACATTGACTAAGTGCTAGTTTACTTCCTCAATTATCTGCATGCACATCATGAACTCAGTACATTCATGCCTATCATTCTGTTTTATTTTTATATATTCAACAAATAAAAATAGAAAATATTACTAATATTATGGAAGCAGTAGACAGGTATGAAATTTTTCACTTTATAAAATAACATTTGAAAAGATTAAGAAGCAGTGTTTTGGGGCAAACAAACTTGGAAAAAACTTGTACTGGCCAAAGGTGAATTTATAGTACAAGGACCTAAAGCGATACTCTACAAAATCTCAGAGTCAAAAAGCCCTAGGATACCAACGCAGACAATAACATTAGTGTCAGAAACAGATCTGTTGATACTTAGAAATGAGAATGAATGAATCATGATAGTCCTACATGATATTCTAACTGTTCTAAACTACATGATATTCTGCTTTTAAATAATAGAATAGCACAAGTTTTCTAGAATGGAAGGAAAGGCTGAAATGGGTTACCCCAAATCACTTAAAGGAAATATACAAATTAGGTATCACTTCATGGCACTTTTTAAAACTTCTATTTAAAACTCTTCACAAAAGCCATATAATATACTTAGAAATGCTATTAAGTATTATATAGTTATGAAGTTCTTGGTGAGTAAAACTTTAACATCACTGCAGAAAGAAAATAAGGGAAAAAGTGCTGTTTATAGCACCATCTGTAACTGATCTCAAGGCTGTTTTAGTTCTTAACCCTTCAGTTCTACATATCTGCTATACAAAATTATTTTTTCAGTTGTGGTGGTAGTGATGGTTGTTGTTAAATTCCAGGTATGCCAAGTGGAAATTATTCCTTGGAAGATCATAATAAATCATTTAGAGGAATATGCAGTATTTTACGTTATACCTGGAGATAGGCACTCTGTGCACTGACTTAGTAAGATTCTGTAACAAACCTGAAATATAATGATAAATACAGAAAGACTGATGAATCTCTCTCTCCGTCTCTCTCTTTGATTTCACAGTCCCCTGGCATCCTCTATTAGCAGTCCCTAATGGCAGATATTGAAAAATAAAAATAAAGCCAAACCAACAAAACAAAAAAGAGCATGGCTGAAGCTGTAGGAGAAATGCTACATTTTCTGGTGGACTAAAAGCGCAGCCACTCACCCCAAGACAAGAAAATCTTTTACTACCATACTTCATCAGCTATACAAGGGGAAGATAAGGAAAATGGGGACAAGTTGGGTAAGAGGATAAAAATGAAACTATTAGGATCCAGAGTTGTGACCCAGAATGAAGTTTCCCCTAAGATAAAATGTTATACACACAAGGCTTCTTAGAGAAATGGTTGATTCTAGGACAGGGACAAAAAACATACAAAATGAGCCTAGAGCACCTTATAGTGCCAAAAGTAAGGAAATGTTCAAAAAAACCCTACAGCAATGGGGTACGTCAAAGGTGTATAGGAGCCAACTGAAAGAGATACCAAAGCCAAAGGTGGAACAATTTGAGCAACAAGATGAACAATACTGGGTTATAACCCAAAGTGTAAATATCCACAAATCCTGACTGATATAAATAAATGATTGAGAAAATAAATAAATGGGGGAGAAGAGACAGATCTCCTGTGCAGAAAAATTCCAAATAATTTCATAAAGAACTCCACCCTCAAGGAGGGGAAGCGTAACTCCCCACTCCTTAAATGTGGGCCACATAGTGACTTCCTTTCAAAAAGTACAGTATAGAAAGGGGAAAAATTAACTTTACAGTGGAGAAACCAGACAAATACTACTTCATCAGATTAGATCAAGGTCAACCTATATAGTGAGAGATCATGTTTATAGCATGTGCCTTTTATACGGACAAATTCCAGGGGAGGCGCACTCTGCAAAATATCTGACCAGCATTCCTCAAATCTGTCAGGGTCATCAAAAACAAGGTGAGTCTGAGAAACTGTCACAGCCAACAGGAGACAAAAGAGACACGAAAACTCAATGTAATGTGGTATCCTGGATGGGATCCTGGAACATTAAAAGGACAGTACGTAAAAACTGAACAATCTGAAGAATCTGAAAGAAGTACGGACTTTGGTTAATAATGTATCAAGCAGGGGCGCCTGGGTGGCTCAGACGGTTAAGCGTCTGCCTTCGGCTCAAGTCATGATCTCCAGGTCCTGGGATCGAGCCCCACATCAGGCTCCCTGCTCGGCAAGAAGTCTGCTTCTCCCTCTTCCTCTGCCTCTCCCCACTGTTCCTGCTCTCTCTCTCTCTGTATCTGTCTCAAATGAATAAATAAATAAATAAATAATTCCTTTAAAAAAAATAAATAAAATAATGTATCAAGCAATACTGGTTTGTTAATGATAACAAACATACCAAACTAACACAAGATGTTAGCCGGGCAAATTGAGTGAGGTGCATGGGGATTCTGTGTGCTATCTTTTCGCTTTTCTATAAATCTAAATCTATAGTTGAAAAATAGTCTATTTAATTATAAAACGAAAAAAATGTTACACGTGGTGATTAGATTTTCATGAGAGCTAATAATGCTTATTTAATCCCTAATAGTATTTAAGTAATATTCAGAGAGCATAAGACGGTGAAAATGGAGTTCCTGAAAGAATACTCTGCCTTACACTGTGAGTGAAACAGATTTCTGTAGGTAAAGGAATACACATCATTTATAAAATAGTGTTTTGTAACAGTGTTTTTAGGAGACTATGCTTTCAAATTTCTCAACATCTGTGGAATTCAAATCGCCTCACAGCTGAAAACAGCCAAAGTCAGTGTGTTGGTCCCAGACCTGTTCGTATTCACTGATCCATTCCCCAGCTTTTCCCTACTCCGCTCTGTTGGGAGGACGGCTAAGTCCTGCAGCCTCCTGTGTCACGTGGCTCCAGCTGAGTCCGACCAATGGGATGCAATAGTGGGAGACAGGAGGGTGGTAAAAGGGGAAAGGCCAGGGTACTTCTCCCCTTTCCACTCTGTGTCTCTGTGGCTGCAGCTCCCCACTGGACACACCCCCATGGTCCAGTTACCAAGCAGTGGTTATGAAAACACCACCTCTTCCATTTGACCCCACGGCCGTGAAGCGGGCAGTGGCTTTTTACTCTTCTCAACGTCTTCACTGCCTCACAATCCGGCCTGGCTTCACAACAACTCCTTCACCTATAAAACCAACTCTCTGTGCTACAATTCCTTTGTTTTACATAATTTAGATGTATCTGCTTTCCTGGTTAGACCTTCACTGACACAGTTAGGAAGGCTGAAGGGGAAAGAAGATAGAATATATTTTGAGTAAAAGCAGAGGCAAGAAAGCAGAATACCTTTGGGGTTCATCCACACATCAACTGTGTGACCTAGGGCAAATTATTTCATTGCTTTAAGCCTCAATTTAGTCATCTGTAAGTGGGGGATTATAATATGTATCTACACCTCCCAGGGTTATTACGTGGACTAAATTGAGTTCACGCATTTGAAGAATTAGCCTAATGCCTGGTATAAAACATTTGGCTATCACTGCTTTCACTGCTGCCATTATGGCCTCTAGACTCCAGAGGACTGCCCACTCTAATACAATCTTAACCGGTCCTGCCCTCTTCTGCTTCTCTATCCTCTACCCTTCTTAAACACTTCCCTAGGCTTAATATTCATGAAGCCCGCCATCGATCACATAGCTCCTACAAAACTTCAACTGCCTATAGACATGGTCCTCACTCCTTAACTTGCCATTCAGGTATATCCACAACCTTATCCCAACATATTTTTCCCCTTGATAATAAGTTACATTTGTTTTTCTCTCTTTCTAAGCTTCTCTTGAAAAATCAAATATTTTTCAAGCCCCTTGAGGACAAAACCCATGTTTGATTCATCTTTTAACTACAGCACTTGGCCTCAGTACCTTACCTAATAAAGTGGGACTCCAGATCTCACATTTAGGAAGTACTGTTTTTGTTTCCGTTGCCTGAGGAGACATATCTAAAAAATGTGGCTAAGGTCAGTATCAAAGAAATTAGTGCCCTTGTTTTTTTCTAGGAGTTTTAAAGTGAGACTCATTAAATAAGTGTTGAATGAATGAATGAACAAATAAATGACAGTGCTTAACAGAGCCGGTCTTGAATTAGGTATTTAAATTTGATCCAATTTACCTTCTAGAAAAGTGGCTGGCAAATGTACAGCCCCACACACCAAATTTGGCCCTCCAACTACTTTTGTAAATAAAGTTTTACTGGAACACAGCCACATTTACGCATTATCTATGGCTGCTTCTGCTTTACAGTGGCAGAGTGCAGTAGTGTAGCAGAGACCATATGGCCTGCAAAGCCTAAAATACTATTTAGCCCTCTACAAAATAAATCTGTTGACCTCTGTCCTTGAGGGTGGCAATCCTGGTTTATCTATATCTGACCCACAGACATCTAGTACATAGCCTCCATGTATTTGGTATTCAAAAAAATTTTCTTTTATTAAACTGAATGCATTGACAAACTTTAGAAAGAGATTTGGAGACCGTGTTATTGGATGTAATAAGCAATAAAATGACCAAAACCTGGAAAAGCACATCAAAAGTCAGATGTGTACTGTGACAGCATATAAAATTTATTAGATGCTTATATTTTACCCTTTACCATTAAAAAAGTCAAAAAAGAGAGACAGTCTCATTTGTCTTACTCTTTTTATTCCTCAGGGCTATCAGTTCATAATTCTATAAAACATTTCTCGAATCCTCTATTTTTTTCCTATCCAGTTGTTTCATTCAACTGCTAATTTAACCATTTAACAAAAATTTATGGGGCAGTAATCATGTGACTGGTACTATGTTGAGAGCTGAGAGAATGAGGATCCTTAAAACATGGTCCCTGCCTATAAAGAATATCTAATTTTAGTTTAAAAGACATATTTTAGGGGTGCCTGGGTGGCGGAAGGTTTAAGCATCCACCTCAGGTTGTGATCTCAGGGTTGTGAGACTGAGCCCCACATTGGGCACTGTGTTCAGCACAGAGTCTGCTTTGGATTCTCTCTCCCTCTCCCTTTGCCCCTCCTGCTCGTGCTCTCTCTTTCTCTCTACAATAAATAAATCTTTAAAGTTAAATAAAAGACGTATTTCAAAAAGGAGAAGCACTATTTATATAATACCAGCAAATCAACAAATGGACCAAGTCTGGTATCTGTTACTGCCACCTAGTTTCAAACATCCACCAGAAAAAAACAGGGCCCCTGGTGGCTCCGTCGGTTAAGCAGCTGCCTTTGGCTCAGGTCATGATCCCAGGGTCTTGGGATCGAGCCCTGCATCAGGCTCCCTGCTCAGTGGGGAGTCTGCTTCTCCCTCTCCCTCTGCTCCTCCCCACCCCTTGTACACTCTCTTATCTCTCTCCCTCTCTACAAATTAGAAAATAAAATCTTTTAAAAAAAAAAATATCCACCAGAAACAAACAAACCAGAAAAATTAAATGTTCCACTACTACAAATCAAGGAATTTCTGAAAACTGGGAAAACAGCCCACTCCATCACAGCTGCTACTGCTTGGTGGAGCGGGGGATCAAAGTTGTTTACAAATACCCTAAGGCATTTTATTCTTCCAAAACAGTAAATAAGTAGTAAATAACCTTCTCGATAAATATAAATTGGCTGAAAGCATTATAAAAATGCCAAAACTTCTATCTCAAGACTGTAATATTTAAGTTCAAGATAGACAATAGTTGTGCCAGTTGGAAATTAAGAAGGAAAAAAATTATTCTGCCTCAAAAAGATAGTTGTGATGTAGGAAAGATGAAGACTATTCACTCACACCACAAATAATTTATTTAGCATTTACCATATACATATACAAATATTTATTCAGCATGCACCAGGCCTTGTGCTAAGTTCTGGGGAAATAATAATGAGTAAGAAAGACACAGACTCTCGTTCTCCTTTAGAGGCTAACCTAAAGGAGAAATCCTATAGAAAAAAATACCTCATCAATATGTTAGAATCAAACAGTCATGTTTAAGTCACTCAATAGTAACAGAAGTTAATAGCTGTTCATTTAATGAACAATTAAGTGACTCCCATGTGTCAAATATAGTGCCAATCACAGAAGCATATAAAAGTTCTTGCCCAGGGGCACCTGGGTGGCTCAGTCAGTTGAGCATCCAACTCTATTCTGGCTGGTCATGATTCCAGGTCCATGAGATGGCCCCACCTTGGCTGTGAGGCCTGCTTAAGATTCTCTCCCCTGCCCCTCTTCCCCCTAGCTAGTGTCTGGTGGCTCTCAAAAAAAAAAAAAAAAAAAAAAAGGATATACAATCTGTAATCCATGTGATTTCTTCAAAGGAAGCTTCAAGGTAAACATTTTAAATGAAAAATAGTAGAAGTGCTTTCTTTTGTTTTGGTAATAAATAAGTACTTAATAATTTACATGTTTGATAGGTTTTAGTTTTCATGTTATCAAGTTGGCCTATAACTGAAATGTATATGTAACTAATTTTCTTATATGTCACACTATCCTACTAACACTAGGAGTTACACTTTTTGGGCAAGTACTGAAAACTAAAGGCTATCATTTCATACAAACTGGGTTTTTTTCAAAATGTTTTAAAATTTGATAATATTCTCTTCCTAACATTAAAGTTTCTTCTCTACTTTTCCATGAGAATCAGATTTGCTAAAGCAAAATATGACCATGACCTCTGACTATTACACAACTAATTGTAAGATACTATTTTATTCAAGGTACTATCCAAGCATTTTGACCTACATTTTTATCTTTTTAATCTCCTAAACTGGTTAATGCACATGAATTCTTAGTCCCTAAGGGGAAGTTTACCTGAGAAAGAGTTATTTAACATCTACAACTGCAGATGCTATATTTCAAAAACTTCAAAATAAACTGCATCTTTCAAAAAAATGAGAAAAATCTTTTCTTCAAGTCCTTGACATTTTATTTTCTACTATTTTCAGTAAGATTGCCAATATGTCCCACTCCTGGGTCATTTATTTTTTCCTAACACTTACCTTTGTCAGCTTTCCATCATTTTCAGTACTTCCAAGCTCCCCCAAAATTATTATTATCAGTTCTCTTATCTTCTAACTCAGCACTACCTGGGCCAATGATTCCAACAGAAGCAGAATAGGCCCTTAGGGACATTTTGAAAATTTGTGAGGACCTTTTGGTTGCAGTAATAATTTGGATAGGAGGGAAAGTATTTGGTGGATGGGGGACTATACATCCTAAAAGGTATGAAACAACCTTGTACAACAAAGTACTACCTGCATCCCCCAGAGTTTTAAAAGATTTCTACTGGACATTAAAGTACGTAAAAAGCCTATCTGTGATCATCTTAGTCTAGAACTTTATATAATACAGTATATATAAAATGTATCATTTTCACACTGTTTTAAAGACCGAATTTTTCGGGGCGCCTGGGTGGCTCAGTTGGTTAAGCGAATGCCTTCGGCTCAGGTCATGATCCTGGAGTCCTGGGATCGAGTCCCGCATCGGGCTCCCTGCTCGGCAGGGAGTCTGCTTTTCCCTCTGACCCTCCTCCCTCTCATGCTCTCTGTCTCTCATTCTCTCTGTCTCAAATAAATAAATAAAATCTTTAAAAAAAAATAATAAATACTGAATTTTTCAGAAGCGCAAATCTTATATAAATTGAGGGAAGATTCCATTTTGTTTTATTCAAAATTTTACCAAAAATTGTTAGCAATTTGGGAAAAATCAGTTTGTCAATGACAATGGCCCTTACAGTATCTGAAATGCCAGTACAATACATTTGAAATAGGTCTGCATTTATAGCTGTTACACTCATAGGGATTCTTTGCACTGGTGCAATATGCCAGCAACTGATTACTTCATTATGTCTTCCAATGTAATCATGTCCGAACATTTACATACTTAAATAGTAAACATGTTATTTTCTAGTAAAATACTTCACCTTTATGTTTCAATTAGACCATTACATTGATTTTTAAGTTATTTTTATGAATAGATTTCATTGCCTATGACTACGACTTTAGGATATTACAGGAGACTTTACAGAATATTTGTTATAAAAAGGAGGTACTAGGCTGGGCAGGAATCACTTTAGAATCACTGGCCTACACCTTAGCCTTCATGTGCCTGGACTACTAAAGATGTCTCCTAACTGATATCTTAAATTCTACACATATCTTCTTCCAAATGAAGTACCTACAGATGTAAAAGATTACCAATATTACTTCTATCTTCAAAATACCACAGAGCTCCCAACTGCCTTGCAAATCAGTCCAGTATGGAGATTTTTACAACTCTCCATAAAGAGATTCCTTCTACCTAACCTAATAATTTATCGAGTCTACATCACAGACTGAACACTCCACTCAGAAAGCCATTTTTCTAAGAAGTGAGCGAGTCACAGTGGAAAGGGTATATAGGATTTGGAATCCTAGGTCTGTCACTTTATTAGGAGAGTGATCCTGAGTAAGTTACTTACCACTTTGAGTCTCATTTCTTTTTTTAAGATTTTATTTATTTATTTGAGACAGAGATAGCAACAGAGAGCCCAAGTGGGGAGGAGAGGGAGAAGTAGGCCCTGGAATCATGACCTGAGCAGGACCCTGGGATCATGACCTGAGCCAAAGGCAGATGCTTAACCAACTGAGCCACCCAGGCATCCCTGAGTCTCCTCATTTCTTAAGTGAGAATTAAAAAGGACTTGCCTCACAGGGTTGTGGTAAGGAATGAATCAGACAAGCAGGGGCTCAGAGCTTGCTACTTCCGACTTTTATCTGTTTTGTTTACTTATCTATTCCAAGGTCTTAGGATAATAGCTGGCACCTAGCAGTATTCAAGAAATGTCTGTTGAATGAAAGCATACTGCTTTCTGAAACCTTCCCAGGCAAGCCCATCTGACTGTTGCAGAAATTTACCCGTTAATCAAGTAATGGTAATTGAGTGCTCATAAACTGGGTGCTTACTAGAAGTAAATCCTCAGTCCCCGCTCTTAGGAAACTTAGAAAAATGCTGGAAAATGACAGGTCAACATAACGGATGTCACAATACAGTGTATGAGTAGTCAACAATTGGTATGGACAATAAGTGCTATGCATCTAAAGACAAAGTATGTATCACTGTGGGCTGGCAAAGCATGGAATGCCGCGTGAAAAAGAATTAAAACAGGGTGC
The DNA here is from genome assembly GCF_002201575.2 of Neomonachus schauinslandi. NCBI lineage: Eukaryota > Metazoa > Chordata > Mammalia > Carnivora > Phocidae > Neomonachus > Neomonachus schauinslandi. Next base: position 53,372,464 of record NC_058405.1, on the reverse strand, counting down.
CTGGGTGGCTCAGTTGGTTAAGCGACTGCCTTCGGCTCAGGTCATGATCCTGGAGTCCCTGGATCGAGTCCCGCATCGGGCTCCCTGCCCGGCGGGGGGGGTCTGCTTCTCCCCCTGACCCTGCCCCCCTCATGCTCTCTCTCTCTCAAATAAATAAATAAAATCTTAAAAAAAAAAAAAAAGAAAGAAAAAGAATTAAAACAGCCACATTTCTAGACTTTCTCCAACTAATTCATTCCTCTTACACAAAGCCTGAGAGAGCTTGGTAACAGCCCAATCTGTCACTTCTCAGCTTAAAACTCATCAAAATGGTACCACTGCCCTCAGGATATCCCAACTCCTTCAGGTGCTTTACCAGATGCTTCATATGTTCTAGTCCCCATTAATCTTTGGGAACTGCAATGATTACTAATGTAGCCACTAGCTACATGTGGCTGAGCACCTGAAATGTGGCTAGTCCCAAGTGAGCTGAGCTGTTAGTGTAAAACACGCACTGGATTTCAAAGATTTGGTATAAAAAAGGGGGGAAAAAGGATGTAAAATATCTCAGTAATTTTATACTAATTACATGCCAAAATATTATTGTGGATGCATTGGGTTAAATAAAAATACACTTAAAATTAAATTCACCTGTTTTTCACATTTTAACTATCGCTACAGAAAACTTAAAGACATATGTGAGGTTGAGGTTCGCATTATGTTTCTATTGAACACTTAACTTCTCCCAACGCTGCATTTCAGCCCGAATAAACCACCTGCGATTTCCAACCGGGCCCTGTTCCTCCGGCCTACGACTTTGTAACTACTAGTACTGGTGCCTGAAACACTTTTTCCTCTTCCTTTCGCTGAGTTCACTGCCACTCATTCTCCAGAGTTCCGTTTCTAATCATCCCTTTCTCCAAGAAGCCTCCCCTGACCTCACTCCCTACCCTGCAAGAGTGGACCGGGGTCTCCTCCTCTGAGAATCCCCCCTGTAGTACTTATCACACAGTAGCTGCAACTGCCGGTCTCCCGGTCCGTCTCCCCGACAAGACTTTAGCTCCTGGAGGGAACAGAGACTCTGCACACGCCCACTCGTCAACGCCTGGCGCGGAGCACGACTCCGCGGGACGCCGGAGGAGATGGGACAAACATGTGACTACCAGGACTACCACGGTTCGAGGGGTGAGAGCGTCCGGCCTACGGGAATGCTGGGGTGCTAGCAGGCCGGCCCGCAGAGGGGCGGGTGCAGCCGGCGGGACTCACCAGTCCCTGGTCCAAGTCCGCGTCCGGCCGTTTGGTCGTCGGCGGCGAGTACTCGGCGTAGCGCAGACCCTCGCCGGCAGCGGCGACGCCACCACGGGCAGCCATGGCAATGCGACGCGGGAGACCGGTGCGCCGCGGCGTCGCCTACGAGACGGCCGCAGGGACAAACTAGTTAGGGCGGTTCACTCGCGGGTTTAGCTGGCGCCGCTCCTGCCTCGCGGGGGGAGGGCAGGTCTCCAGGAGATCTCGTTCTCGCCCAGGCTCGGGCCACTTTGTCCCCGAGAAGCCAGGGTCAGACTCAGACCTGAGGCCCCTGGCATGTGTAGGGTTTTTTGTTTGTTTGTTTTAGGTTCGCAGGCCCAAAGCCAACATTGGGTCTCCTGGGCATCGTGCGGTGGAGCCTGGCTTCTCCCCAGCCCTCTTCCGAACCAAGGGCCGGGATTTGAGCCCTATGGGCGGATTTTGGTCTCATCAAATGGCTATCAAGGGGAGACCCAGAGACTCCAACTGCAGTTCCTGAAGGTCCCTGACCCACACCAGACCATTCTTCCCACCCCAACTACTGATCATACATCTCTTTAATGCCGCAATCTCCCACCCATGAAAGCAACAGAAGTGGCAATTTGCTTATTCTACCCCTTCTCTCCACATGAATGGCTATACTTAAGATGAAATTACAAAGAAGAAACTTACAAGGAAGTAAATAAACCTCTTCCCACAAATGGTTTTCTGCTGACTTGGATGTAGAGGGACCCATTTTATTTTATTTTATTTTTTTAAAGATTTTATTTACTTATTTGACAGAGACACAGCAAGAGACAGAACACAAGAAGGGGGAATGAGAGAGGGAGAAGCGGGCTTCCCACCAAGCAGGGAGCCAATGCAGGGCTTGATCCCAGGACCCCCAGGATCATGACCTGAGCTGAAGGCACGCTTAAGGACTGAGCCTACCAGGCAACCTAAGACCCATTTTATTATTATTTTTTTTAATAAAGCCTTTTGGAGCAAAAATTAACCAACAAATGAAGCCAGTGAAGTGTTTTCCAACTGCTGAGCCAACTTGGCAGCTCTTTTGCCCTTTATATCTATTGTAAGAGACCTGAGTTATACTGTGTGTTCTATCATTTTCTAGGCTTGTGTCCCTGAAAAGTCCATTTACCTCTCCAAATCTCCTTATCTGTGGAAGGGGAAGACCATTTGTCTAACATTCTGACTCAGGCAAGTTGCAAGGATAAAATGAACAAAAGAGGAAGGGGGAGAAGGATATGGAAGCAGTTTGTACAATGCACTTACTATACACTGTACACAGTTACCACCACAGTGCTGTTGGCATTTATGGGAGAGACGGATCACTTTTAACCAGAGTCTTCAGAGAAGGGTGGTGGAGGCTTAGCCACTGAGATGGTCAGTAAAGGATGGGTAAGACATTTTTAGATGGAAGAGGAGGAGGGCTGAACATTTCAGCTGGAAACAAATGCAAAGAAATGATGAAGGTGGCATGTAAAACTGGGTTAAAAAACAAACAAAAACCCAACAAGCATGCCAAGACTCTTTAGAGACATGAACTTGAGTAAGGGACAGGCGGGGCTAGGTAAGGAGAGATAGATAAGGGGCTCTGGGATCAGACTCACGGAAATCCCAAAAATGTAGAGGTGTAAGGAAACCAGAGATAGGGGAACACCCCAGACCACCCTGCCCTAGGAAGTCTTATTTATGACAGTCTCCTGTGGTCAACAGAAAATAACCAGACCCTTGAAAGAAGTAAGCCATTAAAGATGTTATCACTAGTCCTTAATCCATGGTGCTGCCAATAGAGAAGTCAAAAAGATTTAAGTTCCTATGGTAAGCTTTTTATAAAAGACCAACCCTAAAAGCCCTCAGTGGCAACCCTGTCAGGACCCCTCTCACTCCTGAAAGCTTTTTTTCCTGTATCCTTGCTTAAAAAAAATCTATCACTTTATTCACTCTCCTTTGTCCCTGAAATTCATTCTTCAACTCCGTGAGATAAGAACCTAGCTCTCCCACTTCAATCTTATTACAAAAATTAATTTCATTACACTGATCCACAACTATCAAGGACACTGGTGAACTAAGCAAATGAATTAGATTGGGGTCCACAGGTTATTCATTCATTCATCCATTTATTTGTTCAGTAGGTATTTCTAAGCATCTCTTAGGTCTTACACACTAAACTAGGCATTGGGCCTACAGTGTCAAGTAAGCAAATAAGATTACTGATTCCTTGCATTCCACACTATAGGAGGGTTCTGGTGTCCCCTAGCAGCTGGGTCCTCACAGTCACAGGCTACTAGCCTAGAGCAAGACCCAAGTCAGCCCCAGCTCCCTTCAGGGAAGCTGCTGCCTCTGCCCCAGAGCTAGAGGGAAGTTTTTAGAGCAGAAGTCGAGAAAGGAGAGAAAGGAGAATGGGGTAAGGGAGAGAATGGTAGCTTATGGGGAGGTGAGCTCAGCAGGATTGTGCCTCAGCTCAAACCCCAACCTAGTGAAAGCAGATTGCTAACTGCTTGCAGACTTGTCCCAGTCCCACTGCTGACTGGAGCATCTGCTCCTACAGCAGTAGCCAGTTTTAAAGAAAAACCTTCAATAAAGACTATCAGTTCTCAGCTTTTGGTTCTTTGCTAAGGTCACCCTCCCCTCCTAAGAAAGGATGGAAACAAGAGCAATTAAGTCTTCTCTCTCCTCACACAGATCTCATCCTGATTTAGCTAAACTCACTTCTCTGGTCTCCCTGAGAGTGAAGAGGAATGCTTTTGTGAAACCAAAAGGGAAGCCACATTAAATTTTCATTAGCCTATTTTTATTAGTTATACCATTTTAGGGACAGGTTACATTAGGCTCAATAGACTTTATGAAAGAAAGGCAGATGTTGGTAATATCTTAGAAACATCTCAGTAAAAGATGTTTTAAACATTTGTTGTTTAAAAAGACTTTTGGTAAAAAAAAAAAAAAAAATTTGACCTTTGTGTACCTCAGTCTCCTAATCAGGAAAATGGGGGATAATAATGGAAGCTTAGTTGTGAGGATTAAATGAGATGATTTTTGTAAAGCTCTTAAAACAGTGCTGGATACCTTGTAAGTTCTCTGAAAGCATTTGTTATTATTTTCTATATATTACTTCTTTCACCTATTTGTTTCCTATATATTTTCTTATTGCTGCCCCCTGCCAACAGTTGTGTTGGATCCCCAAGTGGTTGTCTTGTTTTTGAAATAATAAAATGTGATTAGACATTATATAGTGATAAAGTGTAATTGTGGGGAGAGAACAAGTTATTTTTATGAAAACTAAATTAAGTGCTTTGGAAAGACTTGATAAAAGCAAGTTTTATACACACATACACATATAGTTTAAGAAGTTGTCAAATGGTAGGCATGGGAATAAAATAACAATTGAGTGTGATTCTACATTCAGTTTGTTTTTAAAATGTTTTGTTCCCCTTCATTTTAAACAAACCCAAATTAGGAATCATATAGGATAGATTATCAATGTGGAAGAAATCTGAGGCAGAGGACCCACATCCAAATACAAGGCCTTGACCCTATAGACATACATAGAGTACATGAATAGATATAGTGTGTGTCTGTTGTGGTATTAAAACTTCATAGGGAATGGGAGGAAGGGTGTTACTAGAAAATGTCTAAAAGAGCTCCATAGTAATGGGTGCTTGGCTGGCTCAATTGGTAGAGTATGTGACTCTTGATCTCAGGCTTGTGAGTTCAAGCCTTGCATTGGGTATACAGCTTGCTTTAAAAAAATAATAATAATAAATAAATAACAAAACAAAACAACACTCCTTACTAAGAAACAGTGATTTGTAAGTGATGCTTAAAAAAATAATGTTTAGGGGCACCTGGGTGGCTTAGTGGGTTAAGCGTCTGACTCGGTTTCAGCTCAGGTCATGATCTCAGTCATAGGATGAAGCCCTGCATTGGGCTCACATTCAGTGCAGAGTCTGCTTCAGATTCTTTCTCCCTTCCCCTTTGCCCATCCCCACTCTTTCTCTCTCTCAAATAAATAAATAAAATCTTAAAAATATAATGTTTAAAGTATATATCATTATTGTTATAATCCCCGATTTAAATAGTTTTTTCAGTTAACCCATCAACCACTATCCCGGTCTGATCAGAAAATAGGACTCTCCTGTGTGGCAAGTGCAGAGGGCATAAAGAAGGATGGGTCTGAAAAGAAAGGAAAGGAGTTAGAGAAGATAGCATTCAAGCTAACTGTGGAAGGATGAATACAGATTGGCTGGGTTGATAAGATTGAGGCAGGCTTGGGGGAACAAGGTATGAGAAAGCATTGCATATGAACAGTACTTCAAGTAATTCAGCTTTGCTAAAGCTTAAAGTATAGAGAAGAGAACATAGATAGATGAGAGTGGACAGATAACCAGAAAAGGGCTGGATATTAAACAGCTTTACTTAATAAGAAAAGGCATTTGGAATTGATCTTATAGGTAAAGCCAAGACATCAAAAAAATGTTGAATGTGGTAGTGACATGATCAGATCTACATGCTAAGAAGATCATTCTGCTAGTAATGTGGGACTGTTGGGCCAAAACTAAAGGAGGGAATCAGCAAGAAAGTTATTTCAATAGTCTAAGTAAGAAATGTTGGGTGCTAAACCAGGACAGTGACAGGGACATGGCAAGGAGGGGTGTAGTGACATTTATTGATTTCCTCCCCACATTCAATCCCTCTTGGCCCCACCCAACAAGGACCCAAAGATTGACTCTGCCCCTGCTCTCAGGATGGGCTCTGTTAAACTAAGCCAACCAAGGTATCCCATCATTCTAACCATGGTGATTCGTTTCATGGATGGGCACATAGCCCTTCTTGGACATTGGGTTACAGAAAATGCTTGCTGGGTGCTTCTGTGGAAGGAGTTTTTCTCTAGGCAGCTGGACAACAGAGAAACTTGAAGCCCTCATTGCGGTTGGCAATCATTTGACAATCATGGGCTTGGGTGACCATTTAACTTATCTCAAACTAGGTCACAGTTAAATGAACATCAGTGCTATATTGGGTGCCTGGGTGGCTCAGTTGGTTAAGCAACTGCTTTCAGCTCAGGTCATGGTCCCGGAATCCTGGGATCGAGTCCCACATCTGGCTCCTGGCTCAGCGGGGAGCCTGCTTCTCCCTCTGACCCTCTCCCCTCTCATGCTGTTTCTCTCTCTCTCTCAAATAAATAAATAAATAAAATCTTAAAAAAAAAAAGAAAGTCGGTACTATAAATAATTGTTAACTTTAGGATGAAGCAAATACCATTGAAAGCCACAAAGAGATTAAAAAGAAACTGAATCCTTAATAATATTAACTAGTATATCAAGCTTCACTTAAAGTCTACCTTATCTCTGAACTTCTTCATTATGAATTAAAAATTCCCTTTGTTTTAATTTCTCTTTAAGTATTTAAAAAGTATAAAGATGGTATAATGAACCCTCACATTCCAAAATCCAGATTTAACCATTGTCAAGATTCTGCCACAATTCTTCATCTATTTTCCTTTTTTGATGAAGTATTTTCAAGCAAATCAAGATATCATATCATTTCACTCTGATTATTTCAGCATGTGTTTCAGTATGGGGATTTTCTATCACACCATTGTGAACCTAACAAAAATTATTGATAAGCTTTTGTGTTGTCAGGGAGGAAGGCCATCCTCTGCCTTTCAAGGTCCTTCTAGCTGGACTTAGAATCAAATTGACATGAGACAGATTTTTTTTTTTTTTTTTTTTTTAAAGATTTTATTTATTTATTTGAGACAGAGAGAATGAGAGACAGAGAGCATGAGAGGGAGGAGGGTCAGAGGGAGAAGCAGACTCCCTGCTGAGCAGGGAGCCCGATGTGGGACTCGATCCCGGGACTCCAGGATCATGACCTGAGCCGAAGGCAGTCGCTTAACCAACTGAGCCACCCAGGCGCCCCGACATGAGACAGATTAACAGGAGAAAATCAAATTTAATAGACCTAGATATGGGAAGTCCACACAGACATAAAATTCCAAAGACAATGAGGCAACAGAAAGCTTATATGAGCTAATAAGAGGGATGGAGTCTGAGGATACAAAGCGGAAGAAGGCCATTAGCAGGAAGATGAAAGGAGATGTTTTGAAGCACAAAGTTTGCCCTATCATGCAGGTAAGTATCTTAGGCAAAGGGAAGTCTCTGTTAATAGCTCTCTTCCTGGTATAGGCTCTCCTTTCCAATATAAATTTAGGCAATTGAGGACCAGGAAGAGAGCTTTTCCTGCATTTGCTGGGTTTTGATTACTTTTAACTCAAAATAATGTTCATGCCAACGTGGTCCATCTTGGGGCACTCTGCCCTTGTCCCCTACAGTGTCATCTAATATCCAGTTCTTACCCAAATTTCTGTTACAAAAAAACCTTTTTTCTCTTTTTTTTAATTTAAATTGAGTTAATTAACATATAATGTATTATTAGTTTCAGAGGAAGAGTCCAGTGACTCGTCAGTCTCATATAATACCCAGTGCTCATTACATAGATGTGGTTTTGGAATATTGGTGAGGTTTGGTGGGGTGAGGTCCAGACCAAGAAAGAATTCTTGAGACATCTTTGGTGCAAAATGGTGGTTTATTAAAGTACGGGGACAGGACCCCGGGGCAGAAAGAGCTGCTGCCCCAGGGTCTTGAGGAGTGGCTGATTATATACTCCAGAGTTGGAGAAGTAAGGGAAAGGGAGGTTTCAAAAGAACTTTCATATGATAAAGAGGACCAACCTACAAGATACCTACAAGATAACCTACAAGATACCAGAGGCCTTGCCATTGTCAAGTTAAGGCTGTTTTCCCCTCTAGCAAGGTATTAACATTAAGACAGTTGGGAGATTCCTGGAAGAATGTCACACATGTCCCACCCAGGAGTGGGGGGTAAAGGGAGGTTACAGGGTGTCAGCTTATGCTTTGTCTTCTGCTCACTCATCAACATCATGAGCCCTCCTTAATGTCCATCACCCAGTGACTTGTTGGAGAGACTGTCACCCTATTTTTAAACCAGGTTTAGTGGGATTTTCTGTATTTGCAACCAAAGTAGTCTTACTAATCCAAGAGGAGAAATCTAAGGGGTGAAGAGATAGTGTCAAGAAGACATGGGGTTGAGCAGATAGAAGGGATAAGGAAAAGGGAAGAATCCAAGAAATCTTAGATTTCTGCCATTGGCAACTACAGAACTAGGAAAAAACATATAGAACAAACAAACAAAAAGATTAGACTCTGTGCACACTGAGACTCAAGAAGTGGATGGAAGAAAGCGGGAAGAAAAGGGAACTACAAATAAGAAGCCAGAGAAGTAAAAGAGGTAGAAGTCAGGAGAGAGTGGGGTCATGGAGAACAATGAAATTTCAAAAAGGATGAAATAGTGAAAAATGCCAGATACCTGCAGGTAAACCAAGTAAGATGAGGATAAAATGTGCCTACTGAATTTGACAAGTATGTATGACATATGCAGGCCAGATTTGAGGACCCAGAAGCAGTCCCACAGGGCCAGCCAAGAGGGTTCTTGGCTTCACACAGGATAGAAACAAACATGAGCCAGAAGGAAGTGAGAGCAGAGTTTACTGAAGATACAGGGAGTGCAGATTCAGATCGAGCATCTGGAAGACTCTGAGGGGAGGGTGAGTCTCTCCTTTGCTTGGGGTCTGGGTTTTATTGAGGATTGTGGTCTAGTGTACACGTCCTCTCAGGCATCCAGGAACTGGTTTAAACAAAGACAAGTGTCCAGGTTTCCTCCATAAGTCCTTTATGCCCTGGAGCTAGGGGTCTGTCTTGGTGTCAAGGTGTCTGGAGTCAGTGATCTGGAAAACATACATGATAATCTCACATGGTCACTCCTTAGAAGTTACCTACTGTGCTTGAAGATTCCAAAGAAATCATTAACTCCTTGATTCTTACAAAGAGGATATATTATAAGGCATGTATAGGGCAGGGGCACAGGTCCTAGCAAAAATAGAATCAGGAAAAGGAGCAAGAAAGCAATTCTTCATGGAGTCCCTTTAGTTTCCCTGTCTCAGGTACTCACTGGTGACCTGAGCAATGTAGTTTCATCCATACTGGGAGAAGTGATCACCACCCATCACACATTCTAGAATATTCTAAAAAATATTCTTTTTAAAAAAAGTATAAGGAGAGCAATGTGGAATCCTATTCCCTTGTGCATTGATACCAGAGTTTACATAGCACAAAGAGAAGGAAAACGCTAATTTGGATTCTATCATCCATCAGATGATTAGTTTTTTAAAATGACTGTCATTCTGATGAGGGAGCAGAAGGCTAGCTGAAGACAGGGCATAAACTGACACCCTGTAAACTCCCCCTACCCTCCACTTCTGGGTGGGACACGTGTGACATTCTTCCAGGAATCTCCCAACTGTCTTAATGTTAATACCTTGCTAGAGGGGAAAACAGCCTTAACTTGACAATGGCAAGGCCTCTGGTATCTTGTAGGTTATCTTGTAGGTTGGTCCTCTTTAGCATATGAGAGTTCTTTTGAAACCTCCCTTTTCCTTACTTCCCCCAGCTCCGGCGGGAGTATATAATCACCACTCCTCAAGACCATATAATCACCACTCCTCAAGACCCTGCAGCAGCTCTTTCTGCCCGGGGGTCCTGTCCCCGTACTTTAATAAACCACCATTTTGCACCAAAGACGTCTCAAGAATTCTTTCTTGGCCGGCGGCTCCGGACCTCACCCCACTGAACCTCACCTATATTCCAGAACCACATCAATTCCATGATTGGATAATTGCTAAAATGTTCATCCCTTGGAACTCAAGTAGGAAAACAGTGAAATGTTCTGCCTTCTTCCCCTTCCTAATATTCACTGAACTATCTACAGCAAAGAAATACAGCTGAGGAGTGGTGACAGCACTGTATTTCTAATCTTACAGGAGGTTTTAAAAACAAAGAAATAAGCCTAAAGGAAGTCACTAGGGGATAAGCCACACAAAAATGCATTTTCATTTTTTAACTTCAACATGCATTTTCAGTTGACTGGCTGCCAATGGCTGGAAAGCTGGTTTTGGCCTATGTCAAAGGCAGTAAAAAAGTGCCCTTCAGGGAGGTGTCCACTCGTGGAAAATGGGGATCTACATGGTGTGGGTTTGTCTCCTGGTCACCCAGAGTGGCGTCTGCTCTGCAGGTGCCTGCTCAAGATAATCCCATGAAACAAAACCTGGCACAAGCAGACGTATGTTATTTTCTGGAGCCAATTTACATTTCGTGCTTTTGTCTTTCTGAGCCAGAACAGCATAAACAATGCCAAACCCGGTTTTCTGATTATTTCCAGGCTGATTGAATCTGGCACATGACATGGTTTTATCTAATTAACCCACATGTGGTACAAAACAAAACAAATTTGAAATGGAAAGCTCTTTCTGCCTTTATGGAAAGACTGAGGTGAATATATAATTATTTTGACCTTGTCTCTCAGCCAGATTTCGAGTTGAGAGAGGAGGGCTTTTTCTACCGGATAGCAAACAAGTTCTTTGTATTACCTGCCTATTATAATTAAAATTTATGGTGTTGTACATTTTCCCAAATCTAGCCCATCCCTTTTCTCTCTCTGTTCCAAAAGAGAAAAAATGTGTGGAAGATGTCTTCCTAATTGTGGTATAATAAGAAATATAGTTGATCTTTGTCCCTGGTTACTGACACAAATCTCCTAAAAACCTCGGAATTTCTTGATTAATAAGAGTGTCTCTTATTATTCATATGGAGCTTTTTTGGAGCAGCCTGAGTTTATGCTAATGAGTGGCTTAGGGTGGGGTCCCTAGATAGCCTCAGGATGGGGCCCGTCACAAAAACCAAGTGATTAGAAAGTTGGAACTTTCAACCCCACCCACCAACTTCTGGAAAGGAGAAAGGGGCTGGGGGCTGCGCATTAAACTCCATAAAATAAACTCGGAAACTATGAGATTTGATGAGCTTCCAGGTTGGTGAACTCGGGAGGGTGGTGTACCCCAGTTCTAAGGGGATAGAAACTGCTGTGCTTGGCACTCTTCTGGACTCCATGCTATGTATCTTTTTATGTAGAGGTTCATCTGTATCCTCTATAATATCCTTTATAGTCAAGTGGTAAACAAAAGTAGATGTTTCTTGGGGTGCCTGGGTGGCTCAGTCGTTAAGCATCTGCCTTCAGCTCAGGTCATGATCCCAGGGTCCTGGGATCGAGCCCCGCGTCGGGCTCCCTGCTCAGCGGGAAGACTGCTTCTCCCTCTCCCACTCCCCCTGCTTGTGTTCCCTCTCTCATTGTGTCTCTCTCTGCCAAATAAATAAATTTTAAAAATCTTTTAAAAAATAAATAAAAAAGTAGTTGTTTCTTTGAGTTCTGTAAGTTGTTCTAGTAAATTAATCAAACCTAAGGAGGCAGTCTTGGAAACCCCCCATTTCTAGCCAGTCAGAAGGATGGGTAACAACCTGGACTTGCAATTGGCATCTGAGGTGAGACTGAGGTTGTAGTCCTGTGGGTCTGAGCCCTTAACCTCTGAGATCTAATGCTATCTCCAGGCCATGTCAAAATTGAATTATAGAACACCCAGCTGGTGGTGCAGAATTGCCTGGTGTAGGGAAAGAACACCCCCCCACCCCCTGCCACACACACACACATACATTTGGTGACCAGGAGTGTCTGAAGTGTTTAGTGTGAGTAGTAAAGGAGAAACACAGGTGTGTTTTTTCCTCTATACTAATAAACACATGGACTGTTTGTAAAAAAAAAAAAAATCTCAAAATTGGATGACAGAGTCTATCTTTTGGGAAAAAAATGTTAGGCAAAGTAAAAGTTCAGCTATCAATTCAGGGTTGTAATTCTTCCATACTTATATTATAAAATGGTAGTCTGAAAGCAGGCATCATATTCCTCGTTTAGAAGTGCTTCAGAACATCTAACACAGCAGTGAGTACTATGGTACTCAGTCAAGGCTGTTTATGTTGATGGCAGCAATAAAGTTGTTAGAATAGGAAGTGGTACATAACCACCATTTTTTTTAAAGATTTTTATCTATTTATTTGAGAGAGAGAGAGAGAGCGAGAACGCACAAGTGGGGGGAGGGGCAGAGGGAGAAGCAGGCTCCCAAGGAGCTGGGAGCCCGATGTGGGGCTCGATCCCAGGACCCTGAGATCATGACCTGAGCCAGAGTCAGACTCTTAATCCACTGAACCACCCAGGTGCACCATAACCACCATTTTTTAAAAGAGAAGAACTGTCTCTAAAATGATGCTTAAAAAAATAAAATAAACAGAAATCCTCTAGAGTGGAGGAGCAGAGCATAGGCCAAGTGTCGTAACTTGGCTGGCATGGCCCCCATGGATGGTAAGGTCTGGGTTTAGTGTGTATAATGGGGTCACGGGTGGTGAGAATTCAACCAGTACAACCCCTGTGCTGTGGGGTCAAGGCTGAGTAGATGACCCACAGGAGAAGTGGCTGGTCCACAGGTGAAGCAATTGGTTATATGTAAGGTTATTAAGCAAATAAGTAAATATCTTGAAGATAAGGGGAATTGGTTATTAATTTTTAAAGGTTCAGATATGAAAAAGGGAAAATTAGAAAAAAACTGTGCAGTATTCAGTTAGAATCAGTGTAAATTCAGTTTTATCTTTAGAACATTGCCTATCTGTATAAGTTTTCTATTGCTACTATAAAGTTTCCACAAATTTAGTGGCTTTAAACAATACTCATTTATTAGCTCAGAGTTCTGTAGGTCAGAAATCCAAGGGGGCTCAGTTGGATTCTATGCTCAAGGTCTCACAAAACCAAAATCAAGGTGGGGGTTAGGCTAGGCTTTTATCTGGAGGCTCTGGGAAAGAATCTGTTTCAGTCAGGTTGTTGATAGTTATGTTCCTTGCAGTTGTAAGACTGAGGTCCCTGTTTCCTTCTGACTGTCAGACAGGGCCATCCTCAGCTACTTGAGGCCACCTGCATTCTTCAACATATTGTCCCTTCATCTTCAAGCCAGCAACAGCAAGTCAAACCTTCTTGTGCTTCCCATCTCTGACTTCCCTTCTGCTTCCAGCTGGAGAAAACTCTCTGCTTTTAAAGGACTCACCTACCTGAACCATCTTATTTCTAGGTCCAGTGATTTGGAACTTAAATTATATCTGCAAAATCCCTTCACAGCAGTACCCATGTTAGTGTTTGATTGAATAAATGAGAGAAAAGAATCTTAGGGAAGCTATCTTTAGAATTCTTTTCCCCATATTATCAATGGATTAACAAATACCTGTATGGAAAGATATAGAAATATTTGCGTGTGTGTGTGTTTCCTATACATGTCTTTGGAAAGATCCTAGAAATAATGATACCCCAGTAAAAATGAGTACACCTTGCACTCAAATGGTTTCTAAATACCATTCCCCACTAAATGGAAATAGGGTTTCTTGGATAATCCTATGGTTGAAGCAGGGAAAGTTTGAAAGCCCTTCTTGTAACAGAAAGTAAGGAGTGCTCAAAAAATGATAGGCCGTATCAAAAGTATCAGGGGCCAGCATGAAGGGATTCTCATTGGCCAAATGTGACAATTTAAATAATTATAGTAAGGATTATAACCTCTCAAATCAAATAGTTATCCATGAGTCCTTATTTGTATAAATGGATACATAAGGGAAAAGAGGAAAGCTCTTCCTTAAAGCAGAATGTCATCTAATAAAGGTTGAAGAGATGATGGAGTTAGAAATTACTGTCTTGCAATCACAAATGATTCAGGCAAAAAATATCAGTGGGTGCTAAAGCCAGTGTGTAAAAGTCTGATGAGGAATGGGATATTTACATAGCCTCAAAATATCTTCCCACAAATTACATACCAATTGCTTACTAATTATGCATTAACTATACAGTGGAGAAATCGAGCATGTACTATCTTCACCAAGTGATAATAGCATGAGCAATAATGGGACAAACTGCCATTGTATGTTGCCCAATATGATGTACTGAGGAAAACGGACTATCCCTATGGTGTTATTTCTGCTGAAATGCGCAGCTTTATTTGAATCTTGAGGAAACATCAGACAAACCTTTGCAAAGAATATTGAAGAATTACTAGGCTGTACTCTTCAAAAAATGTCAAGGTCACTAGAGACGAGGAAAAATTGGGAACAGTTCCAGCTTGAAAGAGATCAGAGGTATGACAACTAAACGGGTCTAGATTGGATCCTGGATCAAGAAGAAAGGGGGGAAAGGGAAGAAGTTTGCTCTTTGTTTGTTTTTGTTATGAAGGATTTTTTGACACAAGTGGCAAAATGTGAATGGAATTTGTGGCCTAGATGGCAGCATGGATCGATGTTAATTTTTATGTGGATTCTATGGTTATGTAGAAGAGTGTCTCCATTTTTAGGAAATGCACACCTTAGTATTTAGGAGTAACGGGGCTATGTGTCTATAACTTACGCTCAAATATTTCAGCAAAAATAAGTTTTAAAAACTCTGTTGAAGGTTGAATTGTGCCCCCCCAAAAAGCTAATGTTGAAGATTTAACCTCATCCCTGTGAATGTGTCCTCATTTGGGAGTGGGATTTTTGCAGATGGAATCAAGGTTAAAATAAGGGTATACCGGATTAGGGTAGGCCCTAAATACAATGACTGATGACCTTATAAGGAGAGAGAGAGTGGGAGGCACAGGGATACTAGGAAAAAGGCCATGTGATGGTAGAGGCAGAGGTCGGAGTGATGCAGCTATAAACTAAGGATTTCAAACAAACACCAGAAGCTAGGAGACAAGTGTGGAACAGATTCTCCCTCAGAGCCTCCAGAAGGAACCAACTCTGGTCGACACCTTGATTTTGAGCTACCAGCCTCCAGAAGTGTAAGACATTAATTTTCTGTTGCTTCAAGCCACCCAGTTTGTGGTACTTTGTTATGACAGCCCTAGGAAACTAAGACAAACCAAATTGTTTGCTTGTTATTAACACCAGCATCTTATGCATATGATTTTCTGAATATTTTAAAAGAGCAACTGAAAGAGCAATATAGTAATGTATAGTAATGTATTTCTATGTACACATAAAAAATATTTGTTATTTTTCTATGTGCATAGCTTTCATCCACATACCTATGGGAGTCTTGCATATGATGTCACTGTGTCTGCTATGGTCAGAATATATGTGTTAGGGTCGAAACCATCACCCAAACGTGATGGTATTATTAGGTAGGGGCCTTTGGCAGGCAGTTAGGTCATGTAGGTGTAACCCTCATGAATGGGATTAGTGCTTTTATAAAAGAGGTAGATAGAATTTCCTTAGCTCCTTTTGCCACGTGAGGATACAAAACAAGAAGTCTGTCATCCCCAAGAGGGTCCTCACTTGACCATGCTGGCACCCTGATCTTGGACTTCCAGCCTCTAGAACTGTGAGCAGTACATTTCTGTTTATAAGCCACCCAGTCTGTGGTGTTTTGTTATAGCAGCCCAAATGGACTATGATACCATCTTTTAATTTTTATTTCCTTATTGGATAGTATCTCCTTTAAAATGGCCAATATGATAAAGCAGAGTGAGGCAGTGGAGAGAGTGGTAGAGAATTAGATGAATTAGATCTGAAGCCTGCTTTTGGAACTGACCTGACACAGGTAAAAATGCCTAACAATGTCTGACACACAGTAGCATACATCCAGTAAATGTATATGTAAATGTGTGTGTGTGTGCGTGAGAATTATTATGCAATAATTCTGAGTAGCTTGCTTTAAATTTAAGATCGAGAAACTAACATTCTTCATAGGTTATGTCAGGATAAATAATGAGATAATAAATGTAAAATTTCTTTTTAACCTCTAAACCCTCCTGCAGAGAACATTTACATTATCTATAAAAATGTTACTATCACACTAATACATGCTTACAATTACTATTGCAGATCCAGATGATCGGGTTTGCCATTGTTAACTTGTTAAATAACAACTAGGGGAAAAAAAAAAAAAAAAAACCTTTATAATTTCCAGTGTGGCATGATCACATTTGGCCCTGACATCATATAAAGCCAATGGGTAGGAGAGGGAAACAGGTTCAGATGAGTCGTGTAATTCATTCAAGGTTATGTAGCTTTTAAGAAGAGACAATATGGGTAACTTCCTTATTTAAAATTCCTAAAATACCGCTGTCAGTCATCTCTTTAGAACACAGCTTAGCCAGAAGTAAACATCTGGTTTGAAGCATAGATTGTTGATGGTACCTGAGAACTAATCCACCTATTACTATTTATAACAGAATACATTTGATTGCTCTTCATTTATTTTCCCAGTGGGTTGAAAATTCGTCTTGGCATTCCATAGTCCAGGAGCATGTTTTTTCTTGGATTTTAAATACACCCTACAAGGGAATAACAGCATGGTGATCCAAGGTCATCTGTGTCAGAAAAAGCATTGCTGACAAACACAGCAAGGAAATAGAAAACACTGGGTTTTTTTGTTGTTGTTGTTTGTTTGGGTCTCAACTTTGTTTTTGTGGCAGATTCAGCATGAATATGTGAGGTTTTGAGACGATGTCTATTGGATTGTTTTAACCTACACCAAGTAGCAAAGAACCTCTATCTAATACTGACAGAGTACAAACTGTACTATTTTGCTTGCATTTTACTTGTTCTTCCTACGTTATAGCTGTGAAAATTTATTGAAAGCAAAAGGGACTAAGAGTGATGTGGGCTTACTCTTCAAAATACTTTTATTTTTCACAACACTGTGCCACAAAACTCGTCTCATTGAGGTGATGTCCCCGTACTCCAGCCCCAAGAGCAGGGTGACCTCTTCAGGGTCAGCTGCATGGGGTCCAAGTAGAACCATACTCTTGACAAACAGACTTACCAGATGTGTGTTCAGAAGGAGTTTTGAAAGCACTGTGTATACATTTAGAAATTTCTTACATCAATAAACAATTTTTATATCCTTACTTTTTCCTCATTCTCCTAAAAAGTGTCAGGTATTGCATTCACTGCCACAGCCTCTGTTTCAGTACATTCTGTGTACATATTTCATTATCCTGTCCAGCTGATGATTCTGCTCTACACTTAACAACACCTACTCTATCACAAACTACCAAAAAAAAAAAAAAAAAGCCCAAATTGATGTTCTGCTCGCAGCCAACATTTATTTGGTCTAGACCTAATGTTCTGAGAAATGACCTACTAGAAGCAATGTAAAATTTAAGTTCAAGACTTCTCCCTAGTCTTTGTCTATTTTTCAGCCTTCTAAGCTGTCATTTTGTTACAGTTTAGTATCTTTGCTCTAATGTCTGTCTGCACAGAAAGGAAACTAAGAGCTGCTCCTAAAAGAGCTGATAATGCTGACTTATTAACTGTAGTGCTTCATCTATAGTGCTGATTCTCAACCTTGGCTGTACACTGGAATCTCCGGCAAGCATGTGAAATCCCTGTGTCCATGTTGTACCCCAGACCAATTAAATCAGATTTCTGGGCTGGGACCCAAGCCTCAGTGATTCTAAAGCTGCCCCAGTGGTTCCAAAGATAGCCAACATTGAGAACCACTGAGCTAGAATATAAAGAGCTGGTTCACCAGCTGCTAGTCAGTCAATAGCTATTCTACCTTGCTGGTGACTGTGTTCCTGATTTGAGTTTTGTTTGTTTGTTCTTATACTCTCAGTGTTGACCCCACACCACCAGAACATTGGCCTGGCTCACTAATGTCCATCCCTGGATACCTATGCATTCTAAATAACTGACCAGCTTGAACCTGGAGTGAGAAGGGAGAGAATTCTACTTCTTCTTCAATATGGTTCCTTCTCTTCTTCTGTAGTGATAAAATTGCTTCTATCATTTAAAGCTAGGGAAAAGGACACCCAAATTCTCTTTTCTGTTTAAACTCCCTTCTTGGGTAATCTCATCCAACCACTTGGTTTTAAATACACTCTATAAGTCAATGAGTTCCAAATGTATATCTTCAGTTTGGACATCATCTTTGAACCCACAGTTCTACTTTAACAACTTACTCTACTTGGATGTCTAGTAGGCTCTTAAAACTCAACATGTCCAAAAGTGAGCTCATGACAATACCCTTCCTCACCACCAATACCAGAAACAGCCCCCTCGCAGCCTTCCCCAACTTAGTTGATGGTAACTCCATCTTCCAGCAACTAAAGATGAAAACCTTCAAATCATCCCTGACTCTTTCTCTACAAGTCACATTCAATCTGTTTCTGTTCATCCTTCACTTAAAATCCTGTTCATCATACTTTTAAAATATATCGAGAATCTGGGCATTTCTCACCACCTCTACTGTGTGGGGGGGGGGGGGGGGAGGTTCAAGCTACTACCATTTCTTATCTGGATTATTCCAACTGCCTCTCAACTTGCCTCCTTGCTTCTATCCTTGCTTTTCTTCAGTCTATTCTCAAAATACCAGCCACAGTGATCTTGTTAAAACATGTTATATCACGTTACTCCCCTGCACCAAATCCTCCAAATGCTTTCCATTTCGTGCAGAGTAAAAGCCAAAAGCTTTACTATGACTTAAAGGACCCTATATGGTCTGGCCCCCATGTTATAATTCTGTCCTCGTTTCTTACTACTCTCTTCTTCTGCTCACATCAACCTTTTTGTTGTTTATCCAACAGACATTTTCTTACCTCAGGGCATTTGACTCTATTCCGATTGCTCAAGGCTGAAATTCAGCTGGGTTTCAAAATGAGGCCCTAGGGAATGTTTGTGACTTACATTAGTTTTTATTGGTTTGAGCATATGCTGTGACTGGTCAGGGCCTGTGTCATACTGGTTGTTAAATATTTTGAGTATCAACATGCTTCTACTTGAAATGCTCTTCCTGTGCCCTCTCATCCCTGAGATCCCTAATCAGAGGTCACAAGAAGACATTCTCTGGCTGCCCTAATCTAAAATATCATACAAATTTTACTTCCCATTCTCTTTCCACTTTAATTTTTCTCCTCATACTTGTATTAGTTATCCATTGCTGCATCACATATTACCCCAACTTACAGTGGCTTAAAACAATATTAAATATTTATTTTCTCCAGCAGTTTCCGTGAGGCAGGAATTCAGGAGCAGCTTAGCTTCGTGGTTCTTGCTCAGGTTGCACCAAGATGTCAGCTAGAGTTATAGTCCTCTTGACAGGGGTTGGAGGTTACATCACACAGTCCTATTCAGAGTCGGAGGAAACTACTTAAGGGCAAGAATAGCAGAACACAAGAATCACTGGAGGCCGCCCTGGAGGGCAGCTACCACAGTATGCCCGCTTGTCCCCACAGGCTCACATGCAAACTATACTCAGCTCCTCCCAAACCTCATCCCATTGCAGCATCAGCTCAAATCTAGAATCTTGTTATCTGAATCAAGTCTGGTGCAGGTGAGACTCCACACATGTAGTTACTTAGATATAGCTCCTCCAGTATGGTTACTTACGAAGTAAAGGGTCAAGTTATTGGCCACCAATATAGCCCACATAAAATGGTGGGATGTGCATAGGAAAATCAATATAGGCTTGTTCAAACGGGGAAATGGGAAGAACATGGGTGTCACTGGGCTATAGTGATTCTGAAATTCAACAAGGTACAGGTTGGCACTTCCTTGATTAGGACTCAAGGCATGGGAATAATTGTTTGTGGCATTTGATTACATACTGTGGGCTTTCAGTTCTGCCCTTTGAGTTATCTTCCCTTTTCCATGAAAGGTAGCCCATGTGTGCAGTTGGTAGTTTTCCCAGCCTGATCCCTGTCAGTACGAGCCTTCATTTCATCATGTGTCTGTCCCTTTCAGTCCAAACTGGTGGCATTTATGAAAATAAAATTCTCTTCAAAAGTCTGAAGCAGGAGGGTGCCTGGCTGGCTCAGTCAGTAGAGCATGCGACTCTTGATCTCGGGGTTGTAAGTTCAAGCCCCACATTGGGTGCAGAGATTATTTCTAAATAAATAAATAAATAAATAAATAAATAAATAAATAAATAAATAAGTCTGAGTGTTTTTTACAAATTTCATTTTGGTTTATCCCGTTGGACAAAAATCACACCTTTGGTTTATCCCGTTGGACAAAAATCACACACATCTACTTTGGGCTTCTGCTAGACTGTTTAAGGACAATATTCTTAAGCTTCTAAAAGTTTTATTATTTGATTGAATGGTTCCTAGAGATATTTATTTCTTAGATCATTCTGATGTCTTAACAAAGGAATTAATAGCCACTCTCTCATGTTCCACTTTAGATCAGGCTTTCATGATGGTGCTCTGATTTGAACTCTTCCTGGAGCCATTTCTTAGGAAGCCAAACTAAGCCAAATGTTAGCATAGTTTGTTATTTAGAGAGGTTGGGAACTTCCAAAACCAGCAATTCCTAGCTCCTTTTAGGTTAATAACCCTCTGTTTAGGTTCTCTCTCTCTCTTCCCACACTTTACTATAAGCAGCAAGAATGAAAGAGGCAGGATCTTCCACATTCTGCCTGGATATCTCCTCAGCTGGTTCACTCACTTCATTAGGTACATTTTCTAGTTCCTGCATTATCACAGGTCACAGTGTTGCTATCTACCTCCACACAATAAAGATCCCTTACAGTGCTCCTCAACTTGGGCTGACATTCTCCCCAGAGTCCTTCCTGCTTCTGCCTTCTGACCAGTTTTGAAGCCAAGCCCATATTTTCAGTTTTTGTTAGACTGCGCCACACTTCCAGGTATTATCATCTATATTAGTTGTTAACTTCTGCATTACAGTTCATCCCAAACTTGGGGTAGGAAGCAAGAATCACTGGAGGCCATCTTGAAATCTGACTACCTCCGTATTTAACAATATCTAACACACTACATATCTTACTTATTTGCTTTGTTAGTTGTCCATCTAGAATGAAAGCATGTGGCAGAGGGATTTTTGATGGGTTTATTCACTACTATATCCCCAGTGCCTGGTTTACAGTAGGTACTCAATATATATATGTGTTAAATGACTGAAGTAAGACCACATTTCTTGGCTTCTCTTGTAACTAGGTGTGGCTATGCAACTAAATTTGACCAGCAAAATGTGAGCAGAAGTAATGAGTTCAATCTCTAGGTTGTGCACTTAAAGGTAAACTTGCCCTGCAGTTTCTTTTACTCCCTCCTCACTGGCTGGATTATTTATGCATTCGATGCGGATAAGAGAAACATCCTAGAGAAGGCAGGGCGACACAGTAGAAGCCTGGACCCTTGACACTGTAATAGAGTAACACCATCACTGTACTAGCCCTGGCCTGCATATACGGGGATTAGTACCTAAGAGCAAATTTCTAAGCTGTTTAAACCGCAGTTATTTTGAGTCTCTACTATTGCAGCTGAGCCTGTAGTTTAACTAATATGTTACATGAGTGAGAGGGGCTAGAGAGAAATACAGTCATGCCTGAAAACAGCCTGAGGAAGTAAAATAAATGGCCATCTAGCACTTAGAGAATGACAAATACAAAACTCCTCATATGTAGGATTACAGCGTAGGAATATTCCACCATCTATTATTTCTTTTTTTTTTTTTAAAGACTTTATTTATTTGACACAGAGAGACACAGCGAGAGAGGAAACACAAGCAGGGGAAGTGGGAGTGGGAGAAGCAGGCTTCCCACCGGGCAGGGAGAGAGCCTGATGCAGGGCTCGATCCCAGGACCCTGGGATCATGACCTGAGCTGAAGGCAGGTGCTTAACGACTGAGCCACCCAGGCGCCCCTTTCTATTATTATTTCTTTTCCTTATTTTATTTTTTCCCTAGTTTTAAGATATAATTGATATACACCACTATATAAGTTTAAAGTATACAGCATGATGGTTTGATTTACAATCCACCCATTATTGATAGGTATATAAGTCATTTCTAGTTTTATACTCTTATGAATCATGCTCATTTGAAATTCTTGCACAGGACTTGGTGAACACACGTACAGTGGAATGGCTAGATAAGAAAATATTCAGCCTTGGTGGCGCCTGGGTGGCTCAGTCGTTAAGCGTCTGCCTTCGGCTCAGGTCATGATCCCAGGGTCCTGGGATCAAGCCCCGCATCGGGCTCCCTGCTCCTCGGGAAGCCTGCTTCTCCCTCTCCCACTCCCCCTGCTTGTGTTCCCTCTCTTGCTGTATCTCTCTCTGTCAAATAAATAAACAAAATTTAAAAAAAGAAGAAGAAAAAGAAAATATTCAGCCTTAGAAGATTCTGCCAATTTTCCAAAAAGGTACTAATTTACAAGCCCACTAGTGGGGCATGAGAATTTTGGTTTCACATCCTTACTCATGGTACTTTTTTCCTTTCATTTTAGTAATCCTGTTGAGCGTATGGAGGTATCTTACTATAATTTTAATTTGCATTTCCCCCCTGACAGATGAAGTGGAGCTCCTTTCCATATATTTACTAGCCATTTGGATATCTTTTTTATGTAAAGTGCTTGTTCAAGTATTTTGCCCAGCTCACTTTATTTTTTGAGAATTTGGATAGTATTGATCACTATATTTATTGAGTATACTCTGTTGGATACATGGTACTAAGCACTTTATGCTTACCTTATGTATACAACAACAATGTTCAGTAGGTCTATAACTCATTTCCGTTTTATGGTTGAAGAAACTGAAGCCCTGAGATGTTCAGTAGTTCACCCAATGTCTTTCAGTTGTAAGTGGTAGAGTCAAGATCTAAATACAGGTCGATCTAACAAAGCCTGAAGCTTGCATGACAAACCCATGGTGGATAACATGGGAAACCCTCCCTTTCTTCAGACTGCATGTAATGTCATTATTGTAATCATTTTCATCACCCTCCCTTTGTCAGAGATTGTTTTACTGGAACCCCAGGGAGAAGAGCCACATAGTTGACTGGCTCCTGAGGACTATTCAGGAGAGTCTTGAACTCTAACCTCTATGGTATGCCTGTGGGGAATCCCACCCCCAAATCACCCTCCTGGAAGGATACAAGGCCAAGGGAATTTTTAACATGACTCCGTTTTACAAGTCAAGTCAAAGAGGAGAACCTTAGGTTTTATCCACAGAAACAGAGCTCTTGTTGGCTTCCAGAAGGCATTAGGGATGGAACAGTGTCATGAAACGTCTAGGGAGGACTCAAAGCCTTCCAGTTATGCCAACCAAGTTCCACTTCACTGGGGACTGTACTCTTATGCCAGGCATTTATATATTGGTAGGTAAAACTACATACTGCTTCATTTCTATTCCGAAAGGGATTTCAAGATAAAACACACTGAGGATACAGCTCTGTAACGTTTAGCAATGGAGAGCCAAGAGCTGCTGCAACTGAAGTTAAGAACTCTTTGAGGACAAATTTAAGTATTATTAGAAAACATATATAAAGCGCTTGTGCTGACAGCTCAAAAAAAACCCACAACACAACCTTCCATTTATATGGCATCAAGGTGCAATTTAGGAACCACTTTCACATATGTTATCTCATTTGGCCATCACAAACCCCTGAAGGTAGATTGGACAGCTGGTCTTATTTTTTTTTTTTAAAGATTTTATTTATTTATTTGAGAGAGAGAGAGAGAGAGAGAAAGAGCACAAGAGGGGAGAGTGGGAGAGGGAGAAGCAGACTCCCTGCCGAGCAGGGAACCCAATGCGGGACTCGATCCTGGGACTCCAGGACCATGACCTGAGCCGAAGGCAGTCGCCCAACCGACTGAGCCACCCAGGCACCCCGACAGCTGGTCTTATTATGATTAATATTTCCATTTTACAAACGAAGCAACCAAAACTCAGAGAGTTTCAGTATTTGCCTGAGGTCACAAAATTCTTAAATGGCTCTGCCAAGTCTCAAGTTTGGGTCTTCTGCCCCTGCGCTACATTTTCTCTTACATATACCTGGCCATATTGACAAAGGATGTGAATACTCAAGGGAGTTGGCTTAGAGTTCAAACATCAGGACAATTAGGAGTTCCCTAAGAGAGGGCATTTTTGGAAAAGACATAGAGGTGGGGTTTAAAATGAGCAGTGCTGTGCAAAGTTTCTGTTTGATTCATTTATCACAGCTAAAGAAACCCTTCAGGGGAATTTCTCTCCCATGCCACAGACAGAGTCTTCAGAACTTTCCCCAGGGAAGGGAAATTCCTTTCATCCTTGCAGCCCCAGAGGTCTTGTGACAGCTACTATGCAGTGTTAGAACCCAGAGACAGAAGCCACTACCCTTTCCTCAGATAGGAGTTTACAAACAAAGAAATGCAGCCACCTTCTAGAAGATAGCAAATATTATTGAAAGCTTATTTCTCCTCATTTCCCCAAGTGACAGTTCTCATCGTCATCAGAAAAATAGAGCGAACGAATTTGCCTCTTTCCGTTGCTAAGTAGAATTCTCTATGCTACACTATAAAGCTCACTATTTTAATGCTGTTAAAGAAAAAGGAATTCTAACCCAAATTTAGCATGTTTGCTATTCATGAAAATTTGACAAGTTGTGTAAAGCACTGTCACTATAAAGACTATTTGACCATGTAATTATAGGGATGAATGTTGGAGCGCAATGGTTTTTATTAATGTTGATTCTAATAGGTTTAGAGACTTTGACATAACTGTTTTTGGAAAAAAATACACAGCTGCTCATGGGGAAAATTAAAACAAATGAAAAGCATTCCAAATTCTGAATTTTGTCAAAAGATATATATTGTCACAATCATCTTCCAAAATGTGGAAAGCTAGACATGAACGCAGAAGACCTAAATTTAAGTTCTGGTTCTGCTGCTAAGTTGTGACACAATACTAGCAAATCACTTGACTTCTCTGAGTTTCTGTTTCCTCCCATCTAAAATGAGGTGGCTAGATGATCTTAAATGTGGAGTTAGCATAACAAGGTTCAGTCTGTTCCCCACTGTAGCTCCTGGGTTTGACAAAGTGAGAAGTTTATGCTTATCATTCAATAAACATCTATTACATGAACTTAAGGTGACTTATAATTGTAGCATTCCATGATTTTATGGCATAAATTTAAAGAATTTCTAAAGAATATGAAATTGCCACAACACAAATCAGCTTATACACACACACACACACACACACACACACACACACACTCATGCTTAAAATGAGGAGATGCCTAGTAGTAGGTGAGGTTTACATAGTTCCTTTGTTGAAGAGAGAAATCAAAGCTTTAAAATAACTGCTGTCCTCAATCTATTGGATTAATCTAACTTTTTACTGCAGAATCATATTTAAGGAAGTATGACTTTTTAGAATTTTCAGAAACTAAGATTTTCATTGAGACACTTTCTGACAGGAACCAGCTGAGAATCTGTGTCTCTCTATGTATTTATTCACAATAATGAAAGAGTAATGGAAGGCAACTAATTTAAAATCAGATATATGTTTTCATTTATTTCTTTGGAAGACAAAGGACATACTTGGACATGTTAGCATTAGCCCAAATTGGTGAAGTTCCTTTTTGATTTCATCTTTTTTTTTAATTTGACAGAGGGAGACACAGCGAGAGAGGGAACACAAGCAGGGGGAGTGGGAGAGGGAGAAGCAGGCTTCCTGCCAGGCAGGGAGTCCGACTCAGGGCTTGATCCCAGGACTCTGGGATCATGACCTGAGCCGAAGGCAGACGCTTAACGACTGAGCCACCCAGGCGCCCCTTATCTTTAATCTTATCCTAGTGCATTGGACTAAAACTGCTCCTTGCAGTCCTGAATTGCCATTTCCTATTAATGTCTCATTTTACAACATTTTCCTATGTACATCCTTTTGAATCCTCCTTTTCTTTCCACTCAGGTTCCCTCTTCCCCAACCAAAATGTCTTTTGCTTAGATTAAACTCCTTTACCTAAAGGAATGAATAAATGATTATTTCCTGGAGGCTGTTACATTTTAAAAGAAAACCATTTCCTAAAGGAATCTCTAATTGGCCAAATTTCAGGCAATTTAACAATCTCACTGGATTTCAGGGATTCCCCCATAGCCCTTAAAACATACAGGTAATTGTCTAGTACAATGGTTTGTCGAACTTTTAAAGCCATGGAACCCTTGTACAAACAAAATCAGGCAGCAATCTGGTACATGGGAGAAATAAGGGCTCAAATACTCTGGCTGAGGCAGTGGTAGGGATCCTGAACCTTCTCCACTCACCATGCTTCTCTCCACCAGCCATTGCTCAGAGGCACACAACTCTGAGCAACCCTAGTAAAAGGCCAGCCTACATTCTCACACAAATACACATAATGTAAGAGCATATGTGATATACAAGTAGATGACCCACTCTCAAGTATCCTGAAGAAGCCTGTAGATGTCTGTTGCAGTAATAAATCATAGTCACATTTTTTAATACTTTGAGAATGTAGCAAAATGAGAAATGAACAGATTAAGCAATTTAGATTTGGCCTATTATCCTCTATTTCTATCTCTTGTTTTTTTGTTTTTTTTTTTAAGATTTTATTTATTTGTCAGAGAGAGAGAGAGAGAGCACAAGCAGGGGGAGCGACAGGCAGAGGGAGAAGCAGGTTCCCTGCTGAGCAAGGAGCCTGATACGGGGCTCAATCCCAGGACCCTGGGATCATGATCTGAGATGAAGGCAGACACTTAACTGACAGAGCCACCCAAGCGTCCCATCTATCTCATGTTTGAAACTTTGGTGTGCTACATGGTTGGGTTATAAAATAAACAACGGTCAACTAAGTGTATTCTTGAAGTCAGCATTACTATTACTTAGCTGCTTTAGAAGAACTGGTTTTCCCTTATTCAATCTTTCATTTGAATCCAATCACCAAAACAATTGCTTTCTTCTCTGAAACAAAAGTTCCAGTGGTATTTTTACTAGCAGATGACATTCTGAAGAAGATGGCCTCCAGAAAGACCACCCAGATCCACTTTTTGGTGGGCTCCTGAACTGCCTTTCTCACCCTGCAGGCACCTGCAACCCAACAGTTTCCAAATCAAAGTCTTTCACCTTTGCCAAAAACCTGTCCCTCCTCCTGGTTAATGATCAATGATTCTGCCTTCTACCCACACACAAAACTAAAACCTTATAGTAACCATCAATCAGCAACCATTAAATTACTGGGACTCTAAGCTAGGCAAATTACGTAGATCAGGATTTTTCAACCTCAGTGCTATTGACTTTTTGGGCAGGATGATTCTCTGTTCTGGGAGGCTGTCCTGTTCATTACAGGATATTTAACAGCATCCCTGGCCTCCACCCTCTAGATGTCAGGAGATACACCTCAGTCCCCTTCTAGGCTTCACAATAAAAAGTGTCTCCAGGCATTGCCAAATGTCTACTGGAGGCAAAATCAACTCCAACTCTATTTGAGAAGCACTGATGTGGATCATCTCTTTATTCCTTGCAGTACCCCACAAGGTAAGTATTGTAACTTCATTCCACATAGTGTAGATTAGGAAACTGGGCCTCTGGGGAAATCAGTGACTTGTCCTTGGTCATGGGGCTGGTATGTGGCAGAGCTGAGTTTCAGAGTACTGTAAAAACTGTCTCCCCATCTGTCTTTGCTACCTCTGGAGCTCAGTTCCCTTTTGCATCTAGTTGTGTTTAAGTGTTTTTTTTTTTTTTTAAAGATTTTATTTATTTATTTGACAGAGAGAGAGAGAGCGAGAGCAGGAACACAAGCAGGGGGAGTGGGAGAGGGAGAAGCAGGCTTCCCGCCGAGCAGGGAGCCCGATGTGGGACTCGATCCCAGGACCCTGGGATCATGACCTGAGCCGAAGGCAGACGCTTAACGACTGAGCCACCCAGGCACCCTAAGTGTTTTTTTTTTTAATTTTATTTTTTTTAAAGTAATCTCTACACCCAATGTGAGGCTCAAACTCACAACCCCAAGATCAAGAGTCACATGCTCTTTCCACTGAGCCAGCCAGGCACCCTGCATCTAGTTTTTTATCTAACCATGTTAACCTTTCATTCAGAATGCCTTGATTTTGCTCCCTGCTTCCTGTTTCACTTGCTATTGCCTTAGTTCAGATCTGTATTTCCTGCCTAGATTATAACAACCAGGCTCTTAATTTATCTCTCAGATTTCAGTCTCTTCATTTTTCAGTCTCCTTTTCACATTGCTGGTAGAACATTCTCAAACATGTTATTACATAACTGCCCTATTGAAAACCCTTCTGTGCCTTCCACATTGCCCACAGCGGCCCTCTCAAAGTCTCAAAGGGTGGTTCAAAGACCAGCAGCATTGGTATCTCCAGGAAACTTGTTAGAAATGCAAATCCTGGGGCATTTGGGTGGCTCAGTCGGTTAAGCATCTGCCTTTGGCACAGGTCATGATCCCAGGGTTCTGGGATCGAGTCCCGCATCAGGCTCCCTGCTCAGCGGGAAGCCTGCTTCTCTCTCTCCCAAACCCTGCTTGTGCTCCCTCTCTCGCTGTCTTTCTCTCACTGTCAAATTAATAAATAAAAATCTTAAAAAAAAAAAAAAGAAATGCCAATCCTTGGGCAAGCTGAGCAGTAGGCAGAAATGATTCTCCAGGCAGCCTTGCTAAGTAATTGATCAGACATTCAAGAAATATTGATTACATAGCTGGTCTGTGCAAGACATTCAACTATGGTATAGGGACTTTCTCATATATGGATTTGCAAGACTGTATCTGTAGGTCTGGGAGTAAGTCTCAGCATCCATATTTTTAAAAAGCTCCCGTATGATTCTGATGTGCATTGGGTTGATCATGACTGTCATAATGCCGGCTATACAAAAATGAGAGACGTCTCTCACCTCCCCAGACCTGCATTGCAGGAGACATGTAAGCAAATGCTAATGCCGCCATGGTAACAGGCGAAATAACAGGGGCTTGCTTCTCCTCTTGTGGGTTTCCTTTGGCTTTTGATTTCACTTTAGTTTCCTTAACTTGAAAGTATTTGCACAACAACCAAACAGCAATCATTACTGATAAAGGCAAAATTTTGTTTGGATGATTTTATTTATTCACCTGATCTCTGGCGTCCGAAGGTTAATATATGGTTCACGGGCTCAGATATCCAGCAGCAACCACAAATTAGGGTTACCTGTTCAACAGTCCCTAAAGTATCTTTCAGGATTCTAGGTCCCTTGCGGCTGCTGCTCGCTCACAAGGTGTCGGCGGCTGATGACAGTTCTCTTTACTATGCTCTAAGGTGGTTGTGGGACCTTAAACCGACTCGCTGAGAGCGGCCGAGCCAGCTCCACTCCGCACCCGGGGCCGGGGCGGCGCAGCGGGAGCTGTTACCGGGGATAAGGTCAGAGGGCACCTGAAGAGAGCGTCGATGGGGAAGTCCTTTGGGGCGGGCGCAGCTGCAGCTGGTAGCGGGAAATCGAAACTCAAGCTGTTAAAACCGCTGCCCCTGCCCTTCGGAATCGCATCTCGAGACTAAGCGTCCCAGCCCGCATCCCTCCCGCAGCGGGCGCCGGGACCCGTGGACTCAGAGCTATGTTCACCCGCACTCGGGTGATGGGCTCCGGGCTCGGCGCCTCTCCCGCCCCCGGCCGGGCCCGGGACCCCCCTGGGCGGCGCCCGGAGCCAGGCAGGCTGCAAGGTCCCAGACGCGGGGTGGAGGCGGCGCCCCAGAGCCCCGCGCAGGAGAGCCCGGGGCTCGCGGGCCAGCGGCTGTAAGTACTTCACAACCTGTTTTGGGGGCGGGAGCCCAGGCCTCAAACATACTCACAAGCACTCTCTTGATCCCTGGAGTTTGAAACCACCGGGGCCCAGTAAGAGGGTTTTTGAGAGACTGCAGCCTTATTTGCCTACACAAAAAGCCTTCAGAAATTATTACCTTAGGGCGCCTGGGTGGCTCAGTTGGTTAAGCGACTGCCTTCGGCTCAGGTCATGATCCTGGAGTCCCTGGATCGAGTCCCGCATCGGGCTCCCTGCTCGGCGGGGAGTCTGCTTCGCCCTCTGACCCTCCCCCCTCTCATGTGCTCTCTCTCATTCTCTCTCTCAAATAAATAAATAAAATCTTAAAAAAAAAAAAAGAAATTATTACCTTATAAATTGAGCGTGCCAGTCTGCGGGTCTTTACTAAATGTCTGAGCTCCAGTTCCTTGCAAGAACACTGCTTTCTTGATTCTTGTGACTGGCTACAGGATTGAAAAGATGTATGTAGAAATCGCTAAGCTTCTTAATAACTTTCCAGGTATCTCCAGAACTCACACTCTTTAACTAGTATGAAATTTTTTTTTCCTTCCTGTTTTAAAAAATCCGGGCCCTAAATGATGCCGGGGTAGGGGTGGAGAGGAATGTGTTAGGGGGTAGAGGATCCAAATGCTGCCTCTGGGAGCACGCTTGCATCTCAACAAAGTTCCCAGATAAACCACCTCTTAGGACCAGAGCCGTGAGGCTGGGTGAGGTCGAGAGTGGCTACAGGGTTTCCTGTCCTGGCATGGGTAGGTGCTCTATACAAGAACCGTTACAGGTAACTTTTATCTTGGTCTTCGGTTCAGGGTCTCCAGTTGGTACCCCGAAACATTTTGCTATGCCTTGTCAGTGATCCTCTTTCTTCCCAGTGGAAGGAAATTCTTTAACACAATAATGTGGGGTACACAGTGCTTCGGAAGCCCTGCCTCTGTCAACTGGAATTGTCCTGGTGGTTTCATTTTCATTCCCCCCTTTCCATCAACTCTTAGTCACACGAAAGACATGCTGGTTGCTAAGGAACCGCATATGACCTTAGGACCGGTAAACAGTAGATTTTCTTTCATCCTTAACTTTTGAAAGAATTCATAAGTACTGGGCTTTTAATATTATCCAGCTTAGGGTTACCTTAGATGGGGTGGGTGACCTGGGTGATTTCAGTTGGAGATTGCTTCATTTCTCTCCTTTGCAGAATGAGAGGTGTCCTGCTACAATAGACATTCATTAGTTTCAAGTAATCTACATCTCAGTAAGCTGTAGCATTTAATGTAGTAGAGATCATGGGCATACAGTCTCATGTTGATGATGAACACTCTTTATATGTCTTTTTCTTCTATTAAAGAGCATCTACTAAGATATAACCATTTAGTTGCAAGCTCTTACCAACTCATAAATATTAGTGGTTGCATCTATCTGTTTTTATTTGATTGTAAGTTACCCCAGAATCTTGCTGGATGAAATTGCTCAGAAAGGGGCAGTTTTCTAATTAATTGTCCAGGCCTCAATACCTGAAGACCTCACTGCATACCATTTTGTGATTTTTAAGATTTGCTAATAGACCATTAGAGAGCACATGGAAGGAGTTCAGTTAGTTTTCCTGGAACTGACTTATTTATTTATAAAAGATTTATTTGAGAGAGAGAGAGAGAGAGCGAGAAGGGCAGGGAGAGGGAGAGAAAGTCTCAAGCAGATTCCACACTGAGTGTGGAGCCAGATGGGGACTTGATCCCAGAACCCTGAGATCATGAACTGAGCTGAAACTAAAAGTCAAACGCTTAACCAACTAAGCCACCCAGGTGCCCCTATTTATTTATTTTAAAAATTGAACCAGTTGCAATAAGTAGAGCATTATAAGAGACATTCCCCTTTAGGTGTTTATTTTTATTTTTTAAAGATTTTATTTACTTATTTGACAGAGAGCGAGACAGCGAGAGAGAGAACACAAAGAGGGGGAGTGGGAGAGGGAGAAGCAGGCTTCCCGCTGAGCAGGGAGCCCGATGCGGGGCTTGATCCCAGGACCCTGGGATCATGACCTGAGCTGAAGGCAGACGCTTGACTGAGCCACCCAGGCGCCCCATCCCTTTTAGGTGTTTAATATCTAAGATCCTGTTTGGACCACTCTGAATTCTTACATCTCCATCAATCACTTCTATTTACTGTTTATTCCCACTTGTCTCCTTTAATGGAACTGGAAAACCAAGGAAAATGGTTGCCTGGTAAATAACATCTTAGTAAAATTCACACATACACTAAAGCCATTAAGAAGGGGGTTTAATTTGGGGCACCTGGGTGGCTCAGTTGGTTAAGCATCTGCTTTTGGCTCAGGTCATGATCCCAAGGTCCTGGAAGAGTCCCACGTTGGGCTCCCTGCCCAGGAGGGAGCCTGCTTCTCCCTCTCCTCCCTGCTCATGCTCTCTCTCACTATCTCTGTCTTTCTCTCTCTCAAATAAATAAATAACATCTTTAAAAAAAGGGGGGGAGTTTAATTTATTCATTTTTTTAATTTTTGGAGCGGAATTACAGCCTTTTCTGATGGGAAATAAAGAAAAAGGACGTATTAAGTGCTTAATAAGCTTCATTTGTTCACTTTCAATATGAGCTTATTTATATGATAAAGGATTGAGATTTAACCTTGTATTGTGTGCATCCTTCCATTAATTCATTAGGGAAGCGCCAGTGTAGGCATGGGAGCATGGGCTTTGAGGACAGATGCACTTGGGTCCACATTCTAATTCTGCCATTAATTGCTCTCTGAACGTCAACACGGTGCTTAACTACTTTATGCCTTAGTTTCCTCATTGCTTAAAATGAGATAATACCAACCTTTGAGGGTTTCTTTGTTTTTGCATGTGTGTATGCATAAAATGTAACGTCATGCCTAGCGGAAAGGAAATGTCCAGTTAAGTGTTGGGTGCTGAAAGCCTTGAATTCATTTAACAAATGTTTATTGATCAAGTGCCATGCTGTCACCCTGAAGTGGAGTGTTTGTACCTTGTAAAAATACACTGATTTAAAACACCTGCTTACATATAAATTAGAGATTTCAAGGCAATCTTTTACAATTTTTTTTTTAAAGATTTTTTATTTATTTATCTGAGAGAGAGAATGGGAGACAGAGAGCATGAGAGGGGGAGGATCAGAGCTCGGAGAAGCAGACTCCCCGCCGAGCAGGGAGCCCGATGCGGGACTCGATCCCGGGACTCCAGGATCACGACCTGAGCCGAAGGCAGTCGCCCAACCAACTGAGCCACCCAGGCGCCCCAA
Organism: Neomonachus schauinslandi; assembly: GCF_002201575.2. Classification (NCBI taxonomy): domain Eukaryota; kingdom Metazoa; phylum Chordata; class Mammalia; order Carnivora; family Phocidae; genus Neomonachus; species Neomonachus schauinslandi. The sequence continues at coordinate 53,339,436 of NC_058405.1, read as the reverse complement.
TCTTTTACAATTTTAAATGACTTCTGAGACTCTCTAATGGACTCTGAGGCAAGGCTGTGTTCTGACTATATTTGGATTTAAGTAATTATAAGTGCTAATTCATATCGGCTTTCCCAATTATTTTTAGTTGGTGATTTTTCTCTTCTCCCTAAATATCATAAGCCATCTATACAGATTTAAAGAGAAAAAAGCTCATATATACTTCAAATCCAAAGTAACACTTTCCCTTTCAATATTTTGATTTTTTTTTGGGTAAATATCTCATACTCACTTCTATAATATCTAGATAAGTATAAGAATAAAGTGTGGGATGGGGCGCCTGGGTGGCTCAGTTGGTTAAGCGACTGCCTTCAGCTCAGGTCATGATTCTGGAGTCCCGGGATGAGTCCCACATCAGGCTCCCTGCTCAGCGGGGAGCCTGCTTCTCCCTCTGACCTTCCTCCTTCTCATGCTCTCTGTCTCTCATTGTCTCTCTCACAAATAAATAAAATCTTAAAAAAAAAAAATTTAAAGAATAAAGCCTGGGTTTTTCTGGAAGGGGTTTTCACCTGACTTTACCCACTTCTGGGCAATAGGCTCTTATCTGTGATAGCAACACAGGGTTCACTTCATTCAGAGGCCAGCCTATAATCATACCTGGAAGTGGTCCTTTAGCGTGATGCTGTTTAAAGGAAATAAAAAGATATTCTAAAAATGAACCTGTAATGTGCAATTTTGCTATACAGTTTACATCAGATGAACTGAATTTGTATATAAATTAACATATTTGCAGCCTACAGTACACTAAGAACTGAAGAGACTTAAGGATGGGCAATAATAATAGCAAACACATGAAATGCTTAGTATGTGAAAGTGCATTGTGTGTATTCTCTCTTTCAGGCCTCACAAGAACCATATAAGAGGATCTCTAGCTTTGGATATTTAATTAAAAATTTAGGAACAAATAACTACTCAACAGAAGATAAGCCCTTAGGTAGCTTATAGTCTAATTGAAGGGGCAGACAGTGATTAGATAATTACAGGAATGACTCTTCATATGCACTATAAAGGAAAACCAGAGTCTGAGCTAGTCTTGGGAGCCTGAGAAGTGTTCCCAAGAAGTAATGTTCGAGCTGCAATCTACAGGATAATTGGGAGTTGTGTGTTTTTTTGCTGACATCATACATTATTCCAACACCAACCAACTTCAATTCAGTTCGGACACTACCCCGAGTTAGCACAGACCCCAAGGATTAGGGCCCAGTCTCACAAGACTGCCCCTGTTTCAGACACCAGCCACAAATGGGGTCCCCAAACTACCCACACTTCTGCCTGGCTGACTACAAATGTGGGTGTTTCCATGACCTCTCCTCCCCCAGTTTGATAATTCATTAGAACAAATCACAGAAATCACGGAAACTCCTATACTTACGATTACTGTTTTATTATAAAGGGTACAACTTAGGAATAGCCAAATAGAAGAGATGCATAGGGCAAGATATGGGGGTGGGGTGTTGCCCAGAACTGCCATACCCTGTCTGGATGGGCCACCCTCTCAGCACTTTGATGTGCTCACCAATCTAGAAGGTCCTCAGTCCTTATTCAAGAATATTTATTCCAGCTTCATTACACAGGCGTAACTGATTAAAGCATTGGCCACTGAGTTCATCACTGAACTCAATCTCTAGCTCCTTTCCCCTCCCCAGAGCTGTCAGAGGGGCAGACCTGAACGTTGTAACCCTCTAAGCATACGGTTGGTTTTCCTGGCAAATAGCTTCCATCCTAAAGCATTCTGGGGTCATCTCATCAGCATACAATCAACACTCTTATCACTTGGAATCCCAAGGATTTTTGGAGTTCTGTGCCAGGAACCAGGGACAAAGACTAAGTTTTTACATTTTGTGGTGCCACAGGAGTTTATATAGCCTCTGTGGCAGCCAGGGAAACTTGCTATCCAGGTCTCCTTCAAAAGAACTTACTGTGGGAAGCATAGTCCACTGACAGCCCCAGCTGCAACCCCTTTGTCTATTATACCCTTTGTACTGGGAGCACACTGATTCTGCATTCTTCCAGCCAGTGTCTGAACATTCCAGGGTGCTAGTGTCAGCCTAGTCCTGGCCCAGATGGGACTCCTCTATTGGGCAACTTTTGCCAGAAGATTCCCATAGATACACCACACCCCTGATTACAATAGCTTAGACACTACGTCTTTTGAAGTGCTATGTAATTGTACTGGGGAAACCCACTCCTTTTTCTTATTTCCTCCCTTTGGGGCTCCAGTTTCCTTATTTCCCTACTCAAACTTCAAAACTTTTCCCAGTTTGCTGTGCTCCAGGGAAGGGAATAACCCTGGTAACTGATACTTTTCTTTCCCTTCATCCTCGAAGTCTCAAGGGACAGTGAAGGGAGAATAAAGATGGCTTGGTAAGACCACTTATTAATGGCCAATTCCCAATTTCTCTCTTTTCCTCTTCAAGAACACTGTGTTACATTAGTATTAAGTATTTTATACATAGAAGGTGGGATATAAAGTGGAATATATGATAACATCATTAAGTTATAGTGTTCAATTTCCGTGAACATCACCATCTAATAATCGTTGAGTATATTCTGAGTCCTGAAGTATAATATCTTATGTCCAAGACAGATCATCAAAAACTTCTTAGGTCATTCTTGATTCACCTCATTTCAATCCGAACTAGCCACATAAAATAGTCTTAAATTAAGTGCAAGTTTTTACAAACTTATGAGAGCCTATGAGAACTGCTTTCACTATTTCTTTTTCACTGCAATGCCCCAGAGTTTTCTTCTGAATCCTCATATGAGTGTGAGAAAATAAGCTTTTGCCTATAGATGTTAAATGGCATGAAAGCATCAGGCTATCACTCCTCCCTGGGGCTAGTGAGCTGAATAATGTCGAATTTCCTTTAAGTGCTATAAAATAATAGTACATAGGAAGAGAAAAATCTATGATTGATTCTGATGAGTAATCTTCTTGACAGCTTAATATAGATGGCTATTCATTAGAGGACTATAACTCAATCTTCAGACAAGGCTCATAAGCATTCAGAAAGTCTGTAAAACAACAGATAGTGTTTAACTCTTAATGATAATTATATGGCTCGATGAGCTTGTTAGGTGTCTCAGTGATTACTATATTCTACTAGCAACCTAATCAGTAGAACTCTGCCTATTTGACTTATTTTTGAAATGAAAAATGTGGCAAAGCATACCAATACTGTAGTAGCTTAAAGTCAATTACTTGTGACCTAGAATAGTCAAACTGGGTACCCCGAGAGAATAAAACCAAAATAACAATCAATAGCTGGAACTCTTACATCTTGGACTCTTAACCATGTGCTAGACCTTGTACTACACATGTCATATAATTCCTTTTTCTCATCACGATAAACACTTGGCCACTTTACAGTTGAAGAAACTGAGTCTTGAGAGATTAAATGATTTCCCAAGGTCTCATGGCTTTTTTTAAATGATAGAACCAGCATTCCAACCTAAGTCTATCTACCAAAGTCTAGATCCTGAAATGAGATGGAGCTGGAGGGAGGAAGTGGCAGTATAGCTGGCTAAGTTCCCATCAGTCGTCATTATTTTCACATCAAGAAAATAGAAATTCTATAGGCTAAAGGGAGTGATGCTATAGAAACAGTGATGTGACATTTACAGCTTTAAAATTCTTTGGATAGAGAAGTAGTTTACAAGAGTCAAGTTTCTGTGGGGATTCTCTTGTCTCTGCTGCTTTTCTTAAATGACAGTTTGGCGGGCTTGAACAATTCTCTCACCATCCCCTCACCATCCCTGTTTATGAGCAACCTAAACAACACCCCGCCTCCCGGTGATCTTTCAGACTTCTGACCATAGGCCAGAGTAAGCAATTCATTTGACATTCATGATATTGGACATGTGTGGGTATATATGAGTTTATATATAGCAGAAAAAAAATTCACAACTCTCACCCTTACTGTGCGTGATGCACTCTGACATTTTCTACTCTCATTCATTAAAAATAAACCCATTAAATTGGTTTTATGACCCATTAGTGGGTTACATGTGTGGTGTGAAAAAACATAGCTCTGTGCATGGCAGAAGAGATTGCTGGAGTGGATGGAAAGAAAAGACATTTTGGTTTGCTTAGGTCCAATTTATCTTCCTGTTTATACAGGAGGGTAGAAATTATGGTTCTGTTTAGAACGAATTTCCAACTTTTCTGTACTAGATTTCACTCCTCTGTATGGAATGCATTTGCAGTCTGCCAAGTCTTAGGGAGCAATCATTTTTGCTCAAATACAATATCAAAAATGAGTGGGCATTTCTCAAAAAGTCTTTGACAGCTGAAACAGTGAAACAATAAATCAACAGGATGATGAAAGCATGAAAAAACATAATACCTATAATAATCAGTAGAAGCATAGCAGAAATGAGAAAAAAGAAACTTAGTTCAATTACCCAGTAAGGTTATTTAATTCAAAGTCAGTAGAGTGCTGTAAGGTTTTACATATTGTTAAGGTTAATTGCATCTATTCCGAATCTATTTGAATCTGAAACAAAAGCTTAACAGGAAAAAAATCATCAAAGGGAGAAGACTGCATTTCAAGGGTCTGTTCTATATCAGAGAATCAGCTAATGATGATCTTCCTTTGTTCTGTAATGTTTGTAATTCCCCCCCTCAAATATGAACACTTAAAAGGCAATCCATTAAAGTCCTATAGAAAAACTAAAGACATTGATCATCATTAAAACTCAAGGGCTAGTATGGCCCAGTGTTTGTTTTACTGTGGCACCAGAGAGAGTGGAACTCCTGTGCTACCTAATCTTGTAAGAAAATCTGAGCCCCTGCTTGAAGTCTTTATTTTAAATATTTCCTCATTAAAAATCTTCAGAATATTTTCCCCGATTGTAAAAGTAAAGTTATATCTGCTTGTTATAAAAACCCAAACATTACAAAAATAATATAGAAAGTAAAAGTCCCCTGCAATTCTAATCCTTAGAAATAAACACTTCAAATGGTTTGATATGAAGACATCTTTATTTTTAAAGTGTAAATGTGCTCATTGATTCTTTATGCCAAGTAGAAAGTCTTAGAGCCATTACACTTTTTGATTTCTATTGCCAATAGAAGGTGACAGGCAGGAGAAGATATGTTCTTTTTCTAATCTTTATTTTAAAGTGTGATTGCTCACTATCCTATAGGCAGATACTGTTTTCACATTGGTTTATTATTTAACTGTGCAAGGAAACAACTCTTGTTCTAACAGTGGACTCTTAGATAATATCTTTTATGTAGTACTCTTCCCCAGAATATTTGACCTGAACATGTAATCATGAATAAATCATTTTCTCAAATCCAGATTGTGAGGTGTTCTATAAATTCTATAAGACAATTTACCTGGTGGGGCGCCTGGGTGGCTCAGTCGTTGGGCGTCTGCCTTCGGCTCAGGTCATGGTCCCAGGGTCCTGGGATCGAGCCCCACGTTGGGCTTCCTGCTCCGTGGGAAGCCTGCTTCTCCCTCTCCACTCCCCTGCTTGTGTTCCCTCTCTCGCTGTCTCTCTCTGTCAAATAAATAAATTCTTTAAAAAAAAAAAAAAAGACAATTTACCTGGTGTATTGGTCAGGGTTCTCCAGAGAAACAGAACTAAGAGATTATATATTTGTATACAGATACAAATATATACAATATATATTTGTATATATATAATCTAATATATAATATATATGCATATATAAAAGTACATATTATAAAGAGATTATTATAATAAATATTATATATAATATTTTAAAATATATATTATAAATCATTTTAGAATTATATAAATATATAATATATAACATATTTTTATATATAAAGAGATTATTATTTCATATATATATATAAAGAAATTTATTATAAGGCTATAAGGTATTGGCTCACATAATTATGAAGGCTGGGAAGTCCCATGATCTGTCATCTGCAAGCTAGAGACCTAGGAAAGCCAGTGTGTAGTTCCAAAACCTAAAAGCAGGAGAGCCCATGGTGTACATTCCCTTCCAAGTGTGGAGGCCCGAGAACCAGGAGCACCAACGGCAGAAGATTGATGTCTCAGGTCAGCCAATCAGGTCAACATTGGTTTCAACCTTCCTCTGCCTCCTTTGTTCTGCTGAGGCCGTCATTGGTTTGGATGATGCCCACCCACAATGGGAAGGGCCACCTGCTTTACTCAGACCATGGATTCTAATGCTTACATTTTTCAGAAACATCCTCACAAATGCACCCAGAAATCACGTTTAGCCAGGGTACCCTGTTGCCTGGTCAAGCTGACACAGAAATTAACCATCACACCTGGACTCTCCAGAAATGTTAGTCATGAAAGGTAGGAAACAGTCAAGGAAATGGTCCTGGATCACTGAAGTCTATAGAGACGTGTCAAACAACAGGCATGTGTAATCTGTGATTGGATCCAGGATGCGGTCAGGGTAGGGAAGAATATTCTAAACATTGGAACCATTTAGAAATTTGAATATAGAATAAATATATATTAATATTAATTCCCTTGGGTGTGATAGTTTTTTTTTTTTAAACCTGTAAGTAGGGGAATGTCTTTGTTCTTTTTTTTTTTTTAAAGATTTTATTTATTTACTTGACAGAGAGAGACACAGCGAGAGAGGGAACAAAAGCAGGGGGAGTGGGAGAGGGAGAAGCAGGCTTCCTGCTGAGCAGGGAGCCCAATACAGGGCTCGATCCCAGAACCCTGGGACCATGACCTGAGCCGAAGGCAGACGCTTAATGACTGAGCCACCCAGGCGTCCCGGGAATGTCTTTGTTCTTAAGAGATACATGCTGATGTGTTCAGGGTTATGTTACTGACTCTGCAGCTTACTTTCATATGATTCAGAAAAAACAAAGATGAGGAAAGTGAAAGAAGTGTGGCCAACCATTTACCAATTGGTAAATATAGGTAAATAGTATATGGGTTTTCATTTTACTAATATTTTAATTTTGCTTGTAGGCTTAAATTTTAAGATAAAAAATTGGGGAAAAATAATTTCAGATCATATTCTAAAGTTCATTGTACCTCTCTTTTCCTTTATTCTTTTGGAATCTGGAGAATTTAAAAGGAAGTTTGTCATGGAGCTGTATGCTTAAGATTTGTACAGTTTGTCCTATTATAGCTCAATAAATAATTTAGGGAAAAAACCTGGGCTCAGAACCATGTTATCTTTTACAGAAGACTATTTGCTAATCTTTAATGAACTATTTATCAACACCACTTTGTTTCATGCAGTGGTTCTTATTACTCCTAAGACACAGATTGAAGAAAAGAATCAGGAACTAGGATATAGATGTTAGAGAACAATGCCAGAACCAGGGTTGTAAAAAGACAATTAGAAAAACTAAATCGCATACATTGTGGAAGAAGATGGAGCAAAGAAATTCAGTCACAGCATGAAAAAGGAGATGTACTGTGATTTTGGGCTAGGTGTTATTACATATGGTGAAAGAGGTGGCATATATATGTTATACATAATTCTCATATTACAATTACATATAATAGATATCTGCAAATAGGTATCTTAAGCATAGATGGCTTTATTTGTTTCTCACCTATGAAATAAGTCTGAAGGTAGTTAGTCTAGGGGTGATGTAGTACAAATAGCAGGCAACCATAACAGAACATTTATTTTCTAGCATTGTTCTTTTTTTTTTTAAAAGATTTATTTATTTATTTGAGAGAGCGAGAATGAGAGAGAGAGAGTACATGAGGGGGGGGAGGGTTAGAGGGAGAAGCAGGCTCCTCGCTGAGCAGGGAGCCCAATGCGGGACTTGATCCAGGGACTCCAAGATCATGACCTGAGCTGAAGGCAGTTGCTTAACCAACTGAGCCACCCAGGTGCCCCTATTTTCTAGCATTGTTCTAAGGACTTTGTATCTGTACTCTAAGATGTAGATAGCTGTTATCCCCATTTCACAGGTGAAAAAATAGAAAAACTTAGTAAGTTGCTCAAAATTGTAGTTAGAAAATAACAGAATTAAGGTTTAAAACCAGGCAACTTGGCAATAGATTACCACTAATGTGGTGGTTTTATAGTCACAGGGCACCAGATGGCTTTTGTCCTTCTGCCATTTCTGACACATGTCTTCTGTATTCAAGTTGCCTCATTGACCAAGATAGCTGCTTGAGCACCAGCTACCACTTCAGTCTTCCACAAAGACTGGAAAGCAACAGAAAAGCCTTTCCTCTCTGTCTCCATCTAAAGGAGCTTTCCTAGAAATCCTTCTATATAGCTTCCACCTACATTTCAATTTCCCAAACTTAATAACACGGTCATACCTAGCTATGAAAAAGGTTGTGGACTGTAGTCTTTTAATTGGGTACATTGTCAACCTGATAATATAAAGGTGCCATTAGAAGGAGAAGGTGAAAATGAATTGTTGGGTAGAGTCAGCATCTTTCCTAGTTTGAGAATTGAGGAGAGTCAAACATAAGAGCAGACCTTAATCATTCAAACTGTTTCTGGGATTTCAGAAATGCAAATGGGATATCTAAGGAAGAAAAATTTAAATGTAGTCCACATTCCTGTTCAGAGTATTGATTTTAGAGGACAATTAGAGTTATCTTCTGGATAATATTCTGCGCAAAGCTTTATTTTTTTGCTTTGTACATCCTGCAGGTTTGTTTATAATAGTGAACAATTGAAACAACTGAAATAGTTAAGTGAGAGGTTATATTATGCTGCATCCATGTTCTGAAGTATTATGTAGCCATTTAATATTAAGCTTGTTACATGAATAGTTGGGAAAACCACTTATAACTGAAGACATAAAATTGGACTTAAGATATGATTGCAGCCGTGTAATAATAGGTACAGAATATAGATTGGACTGAAATTCACTCAAATAAAAGTAATCGTGGGGGTGCCTGGGTGGCTCAGTCGGTGAAGCATATGCCTTTGGTGCAGGGTCTTGGGATTGAGCCCCGCATCAGGGTCCCTGCTCCGCGGGGAGCCTTCTTCTCCCTCTCCCTCTGCCTGCTGCTTCCCCTGCTTCTGCTCTCTATCAAATAAATAAATAAAATCCTAAAAAAAAAAAAGTAATTGTGATCTCTGAGGGGTGGGATTATGAGCGACTTTTCAATATTTAAAAAATATATTTTTGTGCATTTTCATCTATAAGCATGTTTCCTTGAAAATCAAAATCAGAAATAAAAGATGAATTTTGTTTTTAAATGTTCTATGCAGAGATTTAGATATAAATCCCTCATGCCTTATATTTCTGGTTTTGTCCTTTAAGTTATAGATAATCTTGAGGAGCAATGGTTAAGACACGTGGACATAATCAGATCTTAGTCTATTAATAATAATAATAGAAAATGGGGACACCTGGATGGCTCAGTCAGTTAAGCATCTGCCTTCGGCTCAGGTCATGATCTCAGGGTCCTGGGATCGAGCCCCACATAGGGCTCCTTGCTCAGTGGGGAGCCTGCTTCTCTCTCTCCCTCTTCCCCTCCCTGCCACTTATGTATGCTCTCTCTCTCTTTCACAAATAAATAAATAAATAAATAAATAATATATATATATATATATATATATATATATACACACATATATATATAAAGAAAATGTACAACCATTGGTAAATATGTGGGTTTTATGCAAATGCAAATTTCCTTGTCACTAAGCTATTCTTAAAAGAATGTTTATCCCGAATATTCTCTTGTTGGAAAAGACAGTCCTGCTTGGGCCTCTTCCAACTTGTATGTCTTGCTGGGTGTGCCAAGACAGCACACCAGACCATTTTTTCATCTGGACTATTCCTCAAGGTTGGAAACCTTGAGAGATGAGGTAAGCTTTCCCCAGAATGAAGACCAGGCTTGCTTACTACCTGCTGTAAAAATAGTGGATTCCTCAGCTGTGTTCCTCACCTGCCATGCAAACATGCTGTGTGTGCAGCATCTATCATGTTACCTCCAAAAGACATGGGGCCAGAGAGAACAGACATAAATATACTGATGCTCATGCTATGTGCTGTGCCATGAGTAATAAAGTCTTAGTTTCTGACCCAGGAATCTCATGGCTTTTGCCAGTATCTATGAAACAGTAACAGGCCCACTATTAGGCTAAGGGTAGCTTGTTAGGTTAAGGTTAGTTTGCAAGTGATAATTTAGAGCTGAAATACATGCCAAACCGTGTGGCCTAGTGTAGGTTTACCTCCACCCGAAAGAAGGGGCACATTTTTCTAATTTGCATAAACTTACCACATCTCACTAAGTCATGAGCCTATATAGGGGTGCTGGGGTGGATGGATGTGTTTGTATATACCTCTTTAGACTTTCCATGAAGTTATCCTATGAACAAAGGTACTGATGACTTGTGATCCCTTGTTTATCTTTTCCCCCTGGGTGTCTGTTCAGCCCTCTGGGGTTCTATTCAACTGTCCAACAGAAGCTGTGAATTAAAGAACTGACCTGCTTCACATCAGCCTCTTGGATGTGTAGACAATGTTTTGGACTCTGCAGGTTCTGCGACCGAAGAGAATCCATGAGCCCTTCCACACTGGAGTTGTGGAATGCTGGGTCAGAGTTGGTGCAATAGGTTTAGTGGTTAAGGATGATTTGCTCAGCCTGATCTTGTCATTTTTTGTTTTTCTTGGGAATATGGTCTGTTTATAAAAGAACTTTTGGCAACCTGAATGCGTCAAAAGTTTTCACTCATTTTGGCTAAAAGCAGTAGGCTTCAGATGTCCATATTCAGGTCATAAAGCAAAAACCAATATGGACAGCCATAGCTAGAAAATAAATTTCTATCCAGTGCTTTTGATTAACCCCCAAATCCTTGTTTTTCAAATTCATGCAAGGTTAAGATTTTCTTGAACTATGAAAATCTCAAACTAATTTTTTTTTTTTGTAGGATGGTAGACTACATGTCTGCTATTCTGCTTGGAAAGATCTATTTGTTACTTAATCTTCTACCTCTTTCTGAATTTTTGCTCTTGACTACGTTTCTTTTTCAGTCAAACCACTGTTGTTCCTAATTAGAAATTTAAATTACATCTGCTGCAGTTTGTACACACCAGGGGATATATTTATGTAATACTTTTAGCCAGCCAAGATATTTTTCATAACTTTAGCATAACATTTTTTCATAAAGTGCTTATTGATGAGACGTTGTAAAAATTGTGCAAGAATGGACACAAGAGAAGCAGTTGTGTAGCTCAGGAGAGATCTCACAGGAAAAACATTCCTTAAATATATTTTTCTTTTATATATTTATTTATTTTTTATGGTGCAGGAACACATTTTCTTGCGCTATTCTTTATATATTCTCCCTTAGTATGTCTCATGGATGTGTGCTGTTGGAAAATGAAAATAATCTTACAAATTGTGATATTTCATTAAATTTCAATGAGGCAATTAAGGAAACTCATTTTCAAAGATATACATTTATTTCAGTGACTTGAATGTTGCTTAATCAGGAAATGCCCAGAATACTAAATATAGGTAGGTTGGGCTTGTCTAGATCAGCGTCTTTGAGAGTCAGATTGTTGAAAGGGAAGATAATGCAGGTTAAAACAGCAGAGGCCCTTGCTGTGGGTGGAAACTAATTGGCTGAAAACATGAATAAATTATACTTGTTATTCATGTCAAGAGCAAGAGAGGAGAGGAGGGACGAATATTTGTATCTACCAAGGCCTTATTTCTGCCACATGTTAAAAAAAAAAAAGATCCTTAGATGTAGGCTCCTCTTCCTATGTAGCAAGTCAGAGGAATAGAAGCTCAATTTCTTGCCATGCTTTCTTCTGAATATTATGTTTCAGATTTGGCATGTTCAGCCAAGAAAATGTTACTAAGAAGGTTGCTAAGGAATTCTGTAACATGAAACATTTATTCCTCGGACCTCTGTCCTTGAGCCTGGGGTTATGTTAAAATGCTTTCAATTAAAAGGCTTTGAATTTAGGGTTGGATAGTTCTTTCCCTCTTTTCATGGTCCTTCACTGTGTCTGGGTACTTGTAGGCTACACGTATTACAAGAGATTGACTGCAGTTCTAGTCCTAAAACTAAAGATTGTGGTATGATGTTATCAGACTTAAACGTCTCCAGATTAGATATTGTAGAGTAAGATCTTTTACAAACGGATTGATGTTTCTTTCCAAATATTTCACAAAATTTGCATACGGGAGGCCTATGGAACTTGGAAAATTTTCTTTGAAACAGCTGTTAGTAAAGTCCTACCAAAGAAACACTTCTTGTGCCATTTGGGATCCTGTCTTTTAAACTTCAGCTTGCTATACCTCTCTAAAGATTTCTACACCCCTGGGGCCTCTGTGACGCTTCCCCACCTTGGATCTCTACTTAACATCATCCTACTTTGACACTTGTTTGGGTATTCTTTTTTTTTTTTTTTTAAGATTTTATTTATTTATTTGACAGAGAGAGAGAGCGAGAGAGGGAACACAAGCAGAGGGAGAGGGAGAAGCAGGCTTCCCGCCGAGCAGGGAGCCCAATGCGGGGCTCGATCCCAGGACCCTGGGATCACGACCTGAGCTGAAGGCAGACGTTTAACGACTGAGCCACCCAGGCGCCCCTTGTTTGGGTATTCTTGTGGGGTGCTCCTGTGGCTTCATAAATTGTTCCAAACTAAAGTCTAAGCTCCGTTAAAGTGGTTAGTGTCTGTTTTTCCGTATTTCCCCTCACTCTTCAAAAGCCCCTTAACACAAGTCCATAAATAGGTGCTCTAGTTAAGTAGATTACTCTGGAAGTCTATCAAGAGGGTGCGATAAATGACAATCATACTGTATGCTTTCTGTATTGAGCCGAAGAGTTAGCCGCAGATGCGCAATAGGTCTAAGACAAAAGTCCTGGGTTTGAGTCTAGCACCATCACTTAATTAACCTCGTGACCTTTGGCAGATGATTTAATGTCTATGTCTTTATCAGTGATTTAATCCCTAAATTCCCTTAAGTCCAAGGGTTTGAGGATAACTTGATTGATCGAGAGCAACGGTTCTCACAGTGTGAGAACAGGGACATTCCCCGGGAACAGTTAAAAATGCAAGTTCTCCAACCCCACCTCAGACCTCCTGAATCAGGAACTCTGCGCTTCAACAGACCCTCCAGGTGATTGAGGCATGCTGAAGTTTGAGAACTACTGATCTTTGTAGAGTCAAATCCCTGGTATGGCGAGAAGCTCTGTATCATAATGTTAGTGGACATTGAGGATTATGCAGTCATGTCACGGCTGGCATTTAAATCTAGTGCCTGTGTTTCATCTTTAAGGCTCTGTACAACGGCTCACCACTGCATCATAGTCAAGTGTGCAGCTATTACCCACAGAATTGCAGCTCCCAAGCTCCTATGAACTGCTGGCAATTGAGGAGTGAAAAATCTTTCTAAGGTGAACAAAGAATATGCAATGGACAAGGGATTAATTTCCAGTAGCAGCCTCCTAATTTTGTATTCATAACGTCGTATGCATGGTGAGGCTACAAATGCAACATCTGTATATCAATACATTAGGTAATTGGGCATCTTGCAGCCCAATTTGCATGCAAAGGTGGTTGTACACTTCCCATTTACAAGTCTAAAATTAAAGCCCAGTTTGAAGCAGGCTGAAGTCTTGCTGCTAGGAAAATAATGAGATAAGGAAGAAATGACTTCTGTTAATCAGCACTTTGGCCTCTACTGTTCAGTCTTTGCTAATTTGTCCTTTGAAATTGTACATTCTGCGTTGAAGAGACAGAATTCTAAGAGTATCTGGGTTTTTTTTTTTTTAAACCCTACATTTATAAGCTGATAGTGTTTATCCATAGCATTTCCCCTAAAACTGGACCCACACATATGTTGCAATCTGTTGCTGCCCTAGATTTCTGCTCTGTGAAGTATTTGTACTCTTGTGGGACTACATGCATCATCTCAAAGAAGAGCAACTGTAAAAGTATCTGCACTCAGCCCAATTTCCTGGGAATTAGATAGGGAAGTTTCTGGGTCCTCAAAAGCTCACAATATTTTCACAGCTTCCTGGTATCTCAGTGTTGCGTATTTTGCTTAAACGAAGTCTTCCCAGATCCCCACCCCATGAATTAAAATGTTTCAAGCATCCTTCTCTGATTATGTTCTACCTGTGTCCCCAGGAGACAAGGGGACCTAGTGGACCCATGCCTGGAAGAGTCAAAGCCCCAAAGCATAAGATTATGGCCAGAGGGCCACTCATGAAGAGAAGGTGGCTGCTTTGCAAATGGCCTATATTTCCAGGTGGCAGGAACAAAGAATGCAGGAGTGTTTTCTGTACCCCCAGTGTGGATCACAATGGCAGAGAATGCCCATCTAAAGCCCTTTCAAAGGGGCTTGCCCACGAATGCCACCTGGAGGAACAATGGATCCCTACAAAGACAGTTTACCAAGAGCCAACTGTGCGGCAGTCATTGTCCGTCTTCACCAGCTGCTTTATATTTCCATATTTGGCCATGTGCGTTTGTTTTACTTTGTCAACTAGATTGTAAGCTCCCAGAGAACAGAGCTGCGTCTTAAGAAGATTATCTTCCATGGTACCTATTTGGTGGTGACGATCATAAATATATAAGCAGGGAGACTGCCTGGAGGTTTATATACATTAGTAGTTTCTCGTGGTAATCAATGTTTTTCTCTTCATTCCAGCCCAGGCGCATATACTGTCATAGCACCAAATGAAAACCGAAGAAATCAGATACAAAGGAGTACGTATATTTATTCAATCAACATTCAGAACTCTTCTCATCTTCTTATAGAGCAGGATTGGTTTACTTAGGTTTGTAGTATTTTTATTTTCTCATTTGTATAGACTTACCAGATCTTATCAAGTTTTTTTTTTCTTTTTTAATTTTAGCTGCTTTAATTATACCTTTTAAAATTATTCTATTGTTGGTGCTTCTAAATTTGTTTCTCTATGTTAATAGCAGAACTCATAGTGCAATTGTAAATCTCAAATTTCCATTGGCCTAAACTTTTTCACATCTATTGTCAATAAATCTATCTAATTCCCAGGAAATTGGGCTGAGTGCAGATACTTTTACAGGACTACGAACACTTGTGGAGCAGATGAATTATATATGAAATAGATCATGACCTAATTTGTCCCTTTCTTGATCTGTCCTGCCCCATCCCTTCTTAATAGAATTTTTCTTTAACTTCTGTGCTCCTGTAATTTTGTAAGTATCAGAGTCTACCCTAAGCTGTTTTTATTTGTGTACCTCAGTTTCCTTGTAAGATTACAAGCTGTTTGAGGGCAGGGACTACACCTTACTCATTTTTGTGTTCCTTGTACCTAGTGGGTGTATAACATATTTGGCTGAAATTATATGGTAAAATAAATGGGGGCATTTAAAGTTACAGCATTATACCTTAGAGGTGGATGGAGAACTGAAGTTCCACTAGTTCACGAAGAAGTTATGAGGCTTGTTCAAGTCAAACTGTGGGGCTAGCCCTGACGTTCTGTGCTCTCCTTTATTAGATCTTGGTAGGAAATTTAATATTGTGGCTGAGAATGGACCTACAGCCACAACAGGAAAGCAGGTCTCTAAATTAGAGACTTGGGTCTCCAGCAGACAGGTAGCCCCCTGGGTGGTACACCTCCATCAGTGCTGAATACAATAATCACAACTATGCAGAGTGATTGTGGGTACTGCCGCAGGTGACCAGCGGAATCCTTAAAAGATTTTAAGGATTTTAAGCATTTTACAAGCTTTTGATTTAAATACTTTCCAGGAATTTAAGCCTTGGTGTGGTCTGGAATTTTGGGATGTTTCAGAAGTTTTGTTTTTTTTTTCTAATAGTTAAAAACTGCCATATATGGACATTTGAAACAATCAGGTCTAAGGGGTAGATTCAGACGTGCCCTGGAAGAACGGTATTAGTATTTTTTGGCGCCCCCTGCTGTCACACAGAGGGTATATTTGGGGAAATAGCACCGCTCCACCAAGAGGAGGCTTTCTGCCTGGTGGTATCCAGCTCAAGGAACCCACGAACCCTCATGCCTCCTAGTTGCAGTAAGCTTGGGGGACATTTAAAATACAGTTAATATGGGCATCAGAATTCTCTGGGGATATGTTTACTGTGTGTGAAGAGTTCTTACCGACATAAGAATATTCTCGTTTTGCACTCATTCTCTAGAGGAAATTTAAAAAATTAATTTGATGTAGGGTTTTAAAAATGCCAGAATGAGAGGAAAAACTAAACTCCTTTATTTTAGTAGGAGTTCAGGTTTGTTTGTTTTTTTTTTCCCCTCAAATCTGAACCTTCAGTTCATACTCTTGGAGAGAAAGTGCCTCGGAGCGGGGGGCGGCGCGTTGGGCCCAGGGTGACTCCAAGGGGCGGCTTCCTTTCCTGGATATTTTGTCCACTTGTGCTTGCATGTAGTTAATTGCCCTCTGATGTTTGTTCCTTAGGCTTTCAAGGGACCTGTTTCCTTTTCACATTCTAATAATTGATGATTTGACATTTCTCACCTGGCTTAGTTGCTGAGCAAGAGCTACAGAGTCTTGAGAAGTGGAAGGAGCAACATGGAGCGAAGCCCGTTAACCTGGCGCCAAGGCGGTTAGGTAACCCAGCGAGTGCCTGAATTGGGGAGCACGGGGCCACCCAGGGAACCTGTTAGTGCCTTGCCTGTACTTGTCTTTGGACGCAAGTAATAGGTTTTTGGGTCACTGTGCTGCTTGGAATGGAATGCATTTAAAACTGAAACTCTTAGGTAGGCAGGTATGTTATTGTTTCTGATCTTCTGCAAGAAGGAAACGTATGATGCCACAGTTATGTGGGAATAAAGTGATGTCTTAATTGCTGAATAATTTAGAGCCTCTTAGATGATCAGCTCTCAAGAAAGCTTACCTGGGGCGCGGCATATGCCTTGTCAGAGCACTAGGCAAGAGGACAGTAAACGCTAGTACAAGCATATTAATCCTGGCAGTATTAAATGCTAATGGGGGAAAAAAAATGAATGGCGATTCAATTCTAAAACTAAGATGAGAATGAGCTGGGGACCCGGTGGTGGGTATAAAGAGAACACCACCTGTGTTTTCATTCTACGGACAGAGAGACCTTTGGGCCTCTGGAGTGCATGCTACTGTGATGAATTGTGTGGGCTGCCTTTGCCTGGTGTTTGAATCATTCAACAGGGATGCCACCTAATGGGAATCATTCACGTCCTTTCTTCTCTTTTCTCTTCCAGCAGCATCTGAGAACTGAAAGGTCTGGATACACTGTTCCCACAGATTCAGTTAATACAAATGCCTTAGAGTCAGGGGCTACTTATTGTCGCAATAGTTTTAGAAAAGTAGTTTTTCCAGGATATAGGTTAAAATAAGCTAATTTGGAAATCATTTAATGGGTGAAAGTAATGGTATTATCACCATCATTCCACTGTATTTCATGAAAGGGGTTAATCTCAAGTGTCACCTTTATGCTGAATAAGCCACATTTGAGGGGTATGACCAAGAAATAGCTTTGTCCTTCCTAATGGGCCCCCTCAAACCGGCTACATGGGACTAGTTTTTCCCATGCTCTTTGGATGAAATTAGATCTTTTTGGTCTTTCTCAAATGAAAGCTGTCCAGCTAATTCTAGGCATTAAACAGTGTCATTTAGTAATTATGTTCAGTCCCAGGTACTAATCAAAACTCTGTTACTAATGGAGATTAAAGTTTCTTCCCTGCTCCAGCCCAGGCCTATTCTGGGTAGAAAACTAGCAAAGGAATTGGGACATGGCTGAATTTTTCTCTATTGACTCCTCTGTTCCCAGATTCTGACCCCTGCTGGGTCAAAGGAGGAGAGAGAGAGAAGAGAGGTAGGATCTGTACTGCACAGATCCTGGTTTCTGAAAGTCTTGTTGAATCCTTACTGTGCATTCTCACCCCTGGGGTTCTTGGAGTTTTTCAGAGTCCCCTTGCCTACCATTCATCCCTCACTGGATTTCCCTGACATACTTTCCCGCTGGTGTGCTTGGCTTCACCATTGGCTCTTAACTAGGTAGACATCTTTTTTTTTTTTTTAAAGATTTTTATTTATTTATTTGAGACAGAGAGAATGAGAAAGAGCACATGAGAGGGGGGAGGGTCAGAGGGAGAAGCAGACTCCCCGCCGAGCAGGGAGCCCGATGCGGGACTCGATCCTGGCACTCCAGGATCATGACCTGAGCCGAAGGCAGTCGCCCAACCAACTGAGCCACCCAGGCGCCCCTAGGTAGACATCTTTGTAGGGCTCCATTATTCCTCCAGGTGGCCCACATGGGCAAGTCCTTTAAGATGGCTTTAGATTGGTTTTCTTTTTCATGACATCCCAGATTGGGAGCATAGGAGACAGTTATGCATCCTTTCTTCCCCCAAACTCTGGGAGTACAGACTCTTTGCCATGCAGCCACCTCTTCTTGATGACCTGAGTAGCCACCTAATAGCAGCCAGGTGCGTGTAGGCTTTGACTTTTCTAGGTACAGGTCCACTAGGTACTTCAGTCTCTTGGGGACGAAGATTGCGTTCTCCAAGTGATTTTCATTAAACCTCTTTTGCTCATCTTGACGTCACTATTCCTTCTTCCCCAAATACGCAGAGAAAATGGAATCCACAAAGACCTCTTTCCTCTGATTTCTACCTTCCTTTGACCTATCCAACCTCTTTTATAGGCTGAAGGCGGTTGCTAGTTAAGGTTCCCCAAACTGTTTTTCAGTTACCCCCTTGCAGATCCTGCTGAGGGAGCCAGGCCCCTCACTTTAGAATTTGCAGCAGTTGGTGCCTATTATCTTGGGACCTTAGCCAATATGAGCACGAGTCTCATTGTAGCTTTCTGTTAATGATATATCTAGGAATGGTCAAGGTTCTATGCATGGGAAGAGGCTGGGGGTAAAAAAGAAAAGTCTAGAATGCATTAAACTTTGAGAAGAGTTTTGAACAAAACCTTCAAATTCGTAGGCATCTGACTTTCTTTATTTCTATTAATTCCCAAGTCCTCCCCTATTCCTCTACCCTTTAGAATATTGGAATAGTTCCCGGAGATGCCGACAGTGGCTGTAACGCTAGATAAAAGCTTCAGTAGCCCTCACTGTTTCTTTCCCATTCCCCAATTCCCCACAACAGAGACTGAAGGGCCCGAACCAAATAGGTCTTACATATCTTTTGGGACTCAGAAGAAATGTCCCTATGGTATTTTTATCAGTTCAATTACAAAAACTACAGTGAATGCAAATTGTTTTAATGCTTCTTCTGTGAGAATGAATCTTGCAGAGAACTGACACTTTTAGTGACCAAAGCACCAGAGAATTATTTCAAAGGAATTTTTATAATACACATACCAAGCTTACATAAACACTGAGAAATCCCTAAGTAGCAATTCTTAGATGATGGTCAAGCTGCAGGGATTTCTGTCCCCAAATTATTAGAGGTTTAGGAGAGAACATGCAGATAATCTAACATCCGTATTTTTCTCTTGAATACCTAAAGAAAGGATAATAAATAGTATGGATTGACAATCAGTTACTAACTAAAATAGTCCCATTGTAATTTTAAAAAACTGGGTTATAAAGACTATGTATTTATCTAGTGGCAAGACTCCTGAGGATTTCCTGCACTTTGCTACTAGAATATGAGGCAGTAGAGTCAAAAGAAGAAAAACAAAGCATCACTGATCATCATCCTTAGTAGGTTAAGGAATGGTTGTACTCAAGCAGGAGGAATGTTCTAGAATTTCTAAGACAGGCAGTATTATTATTTAGCATGGACCTTCAGGTGTAATTTCAGTCTAAGACAAGACTTGAATACCTACATAACTGAAAACCTTAGTGGGATTGTCCTCTTCTTTCAGGAATATGGCACCATATTCTGTCCAGCTCTGTTTCTCTTTTAAGAAATTACCATTCTCTAATGTCTTAGCAAGAAAACTGGTTATATCCTTATTTCCAGGGATATGAAAATGTTAAAGAAATTCACAGTGTAGACTTACCATGTATTAATTAGTCTTTGAAGGCTGACATTTCAGCTTAATATTCATGTTTCACATTTGTGACTTTTTTTTTCCATAGGTGGAAGCCAATCAGAGGCTGAAGTCAGGCAGAAACAACAACTCCAACTGATGCAATCTAAATACCAGCAAAAGGTCAGATTCCATGTTTTTTAGTTTAATTTTGGCAAGGAATTTGAGTACCAGCACTTTCAATAACCATGGAATAATACAGTAACTTTACCAAAAACATAAAACCTTTAAATCGATTGCAAAAGGAGACTCTCACAATCAAAGAAATTAGGAAGTGAGAAGTGAAGAGACAGATATCTAGAATTCTTATCCAAGGCGTATGTATCAATCAGGGGGACCCTTGATAAAGGGATTTACTGTTTATAGCTCAACTCTACCATGTTTTGAATGTTTTATTCCAAGAACAGGGATTTGTTCACCTAATGCCTGTCATGAAAGTAGTAGAGAAAGATTTAAGATGCCAGTGACTTTTTTTTAAAATAATGAACTCTATGAATTTTATAATAAGGAAATATTATCTGTTCTTTCTCTCCCCGCAACTTGGGCGGGGGGTGGGAAGACCGAGACCAAGGAAAAAACACGAGAGATTAATTTCACGGGCAGGGGATGCAGCCTGACCATCCTCTGTGATCTAAGTAGCTGGAAGTGCCAACCTATAATCATGGTGAGGTGTAGCACAAACAATACTGTAATTTGCCTTTCATCATAATTTTGTGTTCCAGAAGTTCAGACTGAAAAATAGTAACTGTGTTTTGTCCTCTGTAATTTCAATACAATTCAGCTAAAAAGAGAAGAATCTGTAAGAATCAGGAAGGAAGCGGAAGAAGCCAAAATGCAAAAAATGAAGGCAGTTCAGAGAGAGAAGGTAAGACGGTAGAAAGGATGATGAGCTACCGTTTACAGAGGGCTTACTGCGTGCCAGGTTCTCTTCTCCACACTGCCCATACACAAATTCATTTAATTCTCACAATAACCTTATGAGTATATGTTATTCTTATTACCTAAGTTTACAAACGAGGAAACTGGCAGAGAGGATAGATAACTTGCCCAAGGGCTCATGGCCAGTAAACAGAAGAAGTAGGATTCAAATCCAGGCAGACTGGCCTCCAAGCTAGAGTTCTTAGTGACCACACTGTCTCACTTCCCAGGCAAGCGATCCAAGTAGGGGCTATGTATTTAACCAGAAGGCAAAGTAGTTAGTAAGGATAACATTCGGGGCACTGCCATGTTTATATCCAAATATTGAATTTTCTGGGATGAGTGTACAATAGGTGAACATACCTCTCTTCCTGATAAAAGAAACAGTGTGCATTTGCATTTCAGTATTACTGATAGGATCTATGCAAAATCTCAAAGCGAAAGTGATGTTTTTCATTTTGATAACTCTTTCTGGGGCTCGGCCAAAAAAATCTCTTAAAAATGCTTTTCGGGGTGCCTGGGTGGCTCAGTCGGTTAAGCGGCTGCCTTCGGCTCAGGTCATGATCCTGGGGTCCTGGGATCGAGCCCCACGTCAGGCTCCCTGCTCAGTGGAGAGCCTGCTTCTCCCTCTCCCTCTGCCTGCCACTCTGCCTACTTGTGCTCTCTATCTCTCTGTCAAATAAATAAATAAAATCTTTAAAAAAAAATGCTTTTCTGCTACAGAAGAAGGAAGAATGTAGTGTTGTTCTACCCCCACCTCTCCTTCCTCCTCCCATTCTCCACAAAGTCCTAAGCTGTAGTAGGTTTTAAGTACTGGAGGTATGGGGGGGGGCACCTGGGCGGCTCAGATGGTTAAGCATCTGCCTTCGGCTCAGGTCATGATCCCAGGGTCCTGGGATCGAGTGCCGCATCGGGCTCTCTGCTCAGCGGGAAGCCTGCTTCTCTTTCTCCCTCTGCTGCTCCCCCCTTGCTTGTGTGCTTGCTCTCTCTCTCTGTCAGATAAATAAATAAAATCTTTAAAAAAAAAAAAAAGAAAGAAATGCAGAATCTTGAGACCCCACCTGAGACCTTTTGAACCAGGACCTGCATTTTAATAAGCTCCCCAGTTGATTCTTAGTGCACAGAAAAGTTGAGGAGCATTAATGTAAGCTACTGAACAAGATAAGGAGCAGCCTGCCCTGGTCCTTCCATAGACTTGATTTCTCTGGTTAATTGCCCTGTGCTGCCACCAGGACCTAGCTCTTCCTGTTGGATACACATCTGTGGCTTTTCCTACTAAATGTGAGCCTATTTAGTAGCTTGTGTCAGATAAAAATGGACATTAGCCATCTAGAAATGGCATACTTCACATTGCCAGTGTGGAAATGGCCAAGGGAAGCAACAATGGTGATGCTTATGGAGCATTTATTCTTTAAAATGCACAGCAAACACCCATATGGACAGCAGCCTGCAAAATACCATCCTCCTCTCCAGGCAAATGGCTACTGTCCAGGAACTCTGGGTCAAGTAGAAACCAAGCAGCCTATTGCCACCTGAGAGTCCCTAGCTTGGCCTCTGGTCTTAACCCCCCTTGCCCTTCAGTTCTCCCTTTCCCAGGCGGGGTCACCATGGAACACGGGGTCTCTAATTGGTCACCACCTGTGTGTGAGTGAGGGGAGAGTAAACTATATTCCCTGCTAGCACATGTGAGTGGTCTTTGATTTTTAATAAGCACAAGGGTGTGAAAGGCAGCCAGCTCTTTAGCATCTGGTCATGTCAATGGGTTCAGGGAGAGTTAGTCCTATAGGTGAAGGGGAAATTTGTAAAGGGCACTTGGATACTCCAATCAAACTTTTATTTCCTGTACTAGGGTATGTTGATGTTATGTGTTCTTCCCCTGGTGTGTACTAGAGCTCCTGGACTTCATCTTGGTAACCTGAAACTGACCATTGTGGGAATATTTTCACCACAGAAATCAGTAAATGCTACAAGTCAACCTTCCCCTCCTCCTCTTTGCTAGAGCTGGTTGCTAAGTTTATCAGCACACCACTGCTTTAGCCCTAAGTGAAAGAGGGCCTCCCTCACCTTCCCCTACCACACACATTCCAAAGCCAAGCCTCTGAGGGCTAAGAAGGGCAAAGATTTCGTGAAGTAGTGGCATATTATATGTCTGATGCTTATTGATATAAAACTAGATTATAACCCATGTAGTAGGCAGAATAATGCCTCATTCCCTGCCCCTCCACATTCTAATCCCTGGAACCTAGGAATATATTATGTTACCTGGCAAAGGGTTGGGGCGGGGGGGGGGGGGGATTACATTTGCAGGTGGAATTAAGGTTGCTAATCAGCTTACCTTCAAATAGAGAACCTGCATTATCCAGGTGGCTCCAATGTAATCAAACTGAAAGAGGGAGGCGGGAGATTGAGAGCTGAAGAGGTGGCAGCAGGAGAAAGATCCACCTGCCACTGTTGGCTTTAAGATGGAGGAAGGGGCCATGAGCCTAGGAATGGAGGTGGCCTCTAGAAGCTGGAAAAGGCAAGGAAAGATTCTCCCCTGGAGCCTCCAGAAGAAAAGTAGTCCTTCTGACACCTTGATTTTAATCCAATGACCCCATCTTGGACTTCCGACCTCCAGAGCTGTAAGATTATTAGAGTAAACTTGCATTGTTTGAAGCCACTAAGTTTTGGCGATTTGTTACAGCAACAATAGGAAGTTAATACAACTCATGTGGTTTTATGATAATGTATTCGCTTCTCTTTCTGGAAATCTATAAGACAGAGAAAATATCCCTAAACTATTAGAACATCAGAGTGAAAGAAAATCGTTAAACAAAGGCAGCGTACCAGGTGTAAGTACTTTCTTTGCCAACTGGAACTTGCAGGATAAGTACACAGGTTTTCATAAATCCTCACAAGGCCTTTGCCTGAATTTTGTGCTGTGGGAGTAAACCTCCACCATGATTTTCCCTCATAATTACATTGATGGATTAGGTAATAGTTCGATTTTTTTCTCCCCCAGGCTGTCATAATACCCACACACTTGAAACATGAAAATCTTCCAATTCCATGTTAAAAACCCTCCCTACCTTCTGGATTCCTCTTCTTCTGCCTTTGATCTACTTAGGTTTGAAATGATATTACACAGTGGTAGTTTATAAATAATTTCATTTAATACTCAGAACCTTTTGTGGTCTTATAACCTCAGAAAGGGCAGGAAACCAGCCAGAGATCTGGGTGGTATCTGATGACTCTCCTTTCTAGTAAACTATAAAGTCATAAAGCTGAGAGTTATTTGGAGCACTGGAGGTCACCATTTTTTATGCAGATGCTGAGAAGCATTGTTAGTTTTAAAGTTTTTTTTAAGTTTAAGTTTTTCTACCCCCACCCCATCTCAGAAGGAATAAGAAAGTGCTTTTCTTTGTTGCTACGATGGATTCTTCTACTTGTGTTTATTATCTCCTCTTCCCTCCCATCTCCTCAGGAACCTTGCTGCTCCATCAGTTAAGCCCCCTTTTTTCTTGTTACTTTCCTGTCCCCCAACCCCCAACCCCTCTGTCTCTTGGGACATAATCCTACTCAGTTCTCTTAAAAACAAAGGGTCTCTCTCTGTTCTGGTTTGCTTTCAACTCCTCCCTGCCAAGTATCATGGCCCAACTGCTTGAAAGCCTTTCCACCACATTTGGTCCCCAAATGCCAGTCTGTGGACCGACTTCTAGCAATCACCTAAACCAAAGAATCTCTTGCTTTTAAAAATGTCCCTTAGGTGATGCTGAGTGCAGCTGGCTTAGGGACCTGCCTTCTTTGAGTTCTCATCTCTATTTGTTCCTTGGTGGGCTGAGTTTGATTTCTGTCTCTAGTACCCCACTGGTACTGATCTAGCTAAGAGCACCAAAGGTGCTCTTAATTTAAAAAACCTAATGGAGACTCTAATTTCTAATTTATTTAAACTCTTTGTAATATTGTAACTATTAAGTACTCTGTCCTTCAAATTCCACCTCTCTGGATTTCCAGATCCTCCCCTCACCCCACATGTTTTTCTACTATTGATGTTCTATCTAGGTCCTATCTGTTGGTCTTCTCTCATCCCTGTACCTATCCAACCACAGTCTTGGGTGAAAGTCCTCACATTTCCACATTTAAGGGTTAGTTAATCCTTGTGCTGGTGATTTCTGAAATCTGTATCTCTAGCCCATATTCCTGAATCCCAGAACCACGCATTCTACTGTATGCTTGATATTTCTCTCTAGATGTGCCACAAGTAGATCTCAAATCCAGTAGGTTCAAAACCAAACTTCTGCTCATTCTGATGCTCTTAATGGCCATCCTCTTGTCCTATTCCCCCTTGCCTCACTCATCCTTCATTGATATAGTCTACCTCCTATTATTTCTTTTTTCCCCTCTATTATTTCTGTTCCCTGCATTTTTCTAGAGTTTGCCCATCCTTCTCTGTCCCCGTTGCCTTAATTTGGGACTCATAATTTATGGCCTGGATTATTGTGAGAATCACTCCATTGGTTTTTATATTTGTGGTCCTTCCTGCAGTTTATTCTCCACATTGCTTTCAGAGTGAGCTGCTTACTGTCCTGCTTAAAATAACATAATGGCTCATCATTGCCTTTAATGAAGTCCAAACTCCTTTACTTGGCATATAAATTCCTCTCTAACCACCCTTTCCCATTTCTTCAACCTTATCTTCACTACAAACACATTTCAATTTATCCATGAGCTTCTCAGAGTTCCCTAAACAGGCTTATTCTCTCATGTCTTTGTTTACTGAAAATATTGTAAGTTATGGGAATATCCCTTTCCTATAGGTCCCAACTATAGCCCATCATTGCCTTTGTGCAAATTAGAAGCAGATTCTTCATGCAGGCAGTCAGTTCTGTGGGTGCTCAGGTTGGTGGCTGGTAGTACTTTTGTGGGACATAGAAAAAGATACCTGTGCTGTGCTGAGACACCCCGTGCTGGGATATTGGGCTTGGTGAGCTGAATGCCAGCCCTCTTTTAGCCTCCCCAACCCCTTTCCTGGCCCCCCTGAGTAGTGAGCAACCTGTGTAATGGAGTGAAGTAGCCCTGCTCCCATCAGCTCCTCCTCCTGGAAAACTTGCTAAGATTGATCTCTGTCTCGAATTTAGACCATGGTTCTTATCCTTTAATTTGGTCATCAGCCCCTTGGTGCATCTGAAGAAAGCTATGGATGAACCCACTCTCCATAAAAATGAGCATCCTCTTAACATAGAGTTTACTCATGAACCCAAGGTTAGAAACCACATTCTGAATGTTAATCAACTTGGCTCCTGTGCCCAGGATGGGGTCTGCCACTTAGTGGACACTAGATTAATGTTTGTGGGAACTGTTGAAAGCATGACTTTATGCTTTTTCTCTGGTCATATTGTTTACAAACCTCTATCCCCCCACATATTTTATACATTGCCATCATTTCTTTCTTGTCTGTGTTCCCAGCTAGCCTCTGAAATTTTCCAGAGGAGGCACTGCTCTGTTCATGTCTGTATTCTCAGCATCTAACATAGTACCAAGCTTATAATAGGCATTTGATAAATGTTTGAACAAATGAGATTCAGTAATATTAAATGATTTGCTTAAGGTTACTCAGTGGTGGTGGATCTGGAGCTGGTTACATAATTTTTTCTTTTAGAACCCATGCTCTTAGATATTTTAATTAATTAATTAGAGTGTGTGTGCATGTGCAAGCAGGGTGGGAACGGGCAGAGGGGGAGGGAGAATCTTAAGCAAATTCGACACCCAGCATGGTGCCCCACGCTCAGTCTCATGACCTAAGCTGAAACCAAGAGTTGAACACCAACAAACTGAGCCACCCAGGTGCTCCTGGACATTTTACATTTATATATATATATACATTTTATATATATATATAAAGTATGGTTGGATGACTCCTTAATTCTCTGTTATATGGAAAGAAATAAATAGTATGACTAAATGTAAGTATTCAGATTAGCATAATAAACAGCTCCTACATTGATAGGTATTGAATATAATTTCTTAAATACTCTGGTATTTTGCAAAATACTTCTCCATCAACTTCTGAGGGATAAACAGATCTTTTTGTACAGAATTTAGCTACTGAGTAACTTTTCATGAGTTGAATTCAATGATAATCTATTAGTGAAGAGATCAAAACTGGGTTTCCAATTTTTGACCTTGCTAAAGGAACCTAGCCCTGGTCTCCAGATGCTTGTGTGGTTTTCTCGCTATTTTCAAAGTAGCATTCCTTACAGTGGTTTAATGAATCCCTACTGCTTGCTTGCTGTCTTTTACTGCCCCCCACTTTTTTCCAGAGATGTAGGGCCTCATCACAATTGATCATGTTGGCCTCATGAATCAGGATTTTTTTTTCTAGGTTGAGAGCCTGTTGATTTGGTTTCACAATTCTCTATTAGTTTACTTCCTAGAACTTGTTTCATGAATAATCCAATTGCTTTGTATTATAATTGATTCCTTTTGTAATAAACCTCCTTTGTTTTTTTCTGAAACTGAAACCTCCATTTTACTTTACTTTTTTTTTTTTTTAAGATTTTATTTACTTATTTGACAGAGAGAGAGAGAGAGCGTGCACTCGTGCACGCACAAGCAGGGGGAAGCGGCATGCAGAGGGAGAAGCAGGCTCCCCGCTGAGCAGAGAGCCTGATGCAGGACTCGATCCCAACTCTGGGATCATGACCTGAGCCGAAGGCAGATGCCCAACTGACTGAGCCACCCAGGCGTCCCTCCATTTTACTTTTCAAAATGGGACTAGTAAGTGGTTCTGTGTGAATGAAGACTTCCATGGAAATGAACAACATGAACAGTTTTTCCCCTTCTTCAAAAGATGGAGCCAAACTTATGTCAGGGTTTAGAAGTAATGATTTCCATTATTCCCTTTTCACAGGTCTTCCTGCTAGGCAAATCCAGTTCTTTCATTAAAGCAAACCCAGCTGCTTGCTGTCTCCCTTGGATTCATTTAAAACTTCAAGTCTCCCCTGTTGTTGTAGCACTTGTTTTAACTCCACATTAAACTTGTTTTCTAGGAACTTCACTTGTTTTTTAAGTTAAAAAAAAAATGACAGTTATGTCATAGTGAACAAAAAGCTCCAGGGTTATTTAAGTTGGATTAAAATATGCCAGAGCCTTGGTGACAGTAATATCAAATATGAAGTCCTTTGTTTCTAGGTTCTCCAAACAACTAATTAAAAAAACTTTTTCCGTTCCATTTTTTATGACATTTGCTGTTCAGTCTCTCAACAGCTTTAAGTATCTGATTCTAAGTCAGGAGGGAGTTGAGTCAGCTTATTGAAAATCTTTTTCTGAATGCTTTAATGGAATGTGGGTGTATATACAAACACACACACATATATATAATTTTTTATGAACTACTTAACCATTTCTTATAATTTTCATTCAACATACTTGGTGTGGAAATTTCATATTTCCCTTAAACCACCTTGAAAACACTTCTTAAAATATAAATGTTGCCATCATTTGAACTACAGAATAAAAATGTGAATACTGATTCTGTGATTATACCAATCAAGTTGGGAGAGGGGAGCCGCGACAGGAATCTGGGGCTCCTGGCTTTCAGTAAACAGTACCCATGGGTTGAGAGGGCACATCTTGGAAGCCCTGCTAGGTACCATCTTGGACTACTGGGGCCACTTGAATTTAAGGATTTTGGACCTTGGTTAACTTTAACACCATGATTCTGCTTAAAGCTTCCCTAATAGGTGGCATTTTGATATTTGCAATTTCAGAGCAATAAACTAGAGGAGAAAAAAAAACTTCAAGAAAACCTCAGAAGAGAAGCATTTAGAGAGCACCGGCAATAGTAAGTTTGTATCTTCAGAACTTTGTACCTTTATAGGCATATTGTTCATCTGCTTTTAAGTTCTAGGTGCTGGTAACTGTTTAAGACCTCTGGTATTGGATTATTGGCTGTTACATTAATTATGTAATTAAACTCTGTCATTATGTAAGTGAGGTTCTGAGGTTCACAGAGTATTCTTTAGTAGTTAATCGATTTGAAATAATACTGCTAAATTTGAGAAATTCCCCATTCTAAATAACTAGGAGGACTGATTCTTTGGTGATCCAAGGTACTTCTGATAATGTCTACTTCCAAACACTGATATAAAGAAGATGATATTTGAAAAGAAGTACCCAAGCAGAATCTGAACTAACTGGGGGTTTATCTAATGCACTGGGGACTAGTCACACTTGTATTTTTGTAGACAAAAGTTGAGAAATAATTTAGCAATTACTGGCAAAATTCCCAGTTGGTGGTCATCCACCAAGGTACTTTTTCTAGTAGGACTTGTGAATATCAGCAGCTAATATGTATAGGGCAACTACTATGTGCTATATTGTAGGTAATCTACTCTGTTATACAGGCTTTAAAGATAAGCTCCTGTTCTAAGTAGCTAGATTACCTGCAAGCTGCTTAAAAGAATAGAAAAAGCCCAAAACCATATTTTTATTATAACTTAGGAATATATATATATAAAATACATAACCTAGAAATTAACCTAGGTTAATTCCAAATGTGGTAGAATTAAAACCAAGCATATCTGGATTCAAAGTCTTAGCTCCATTCCCCAACTGTGACCTTGGACAGAGTATGAAACCTCATTTTTTTTTTTTAAATAGGGATGACAGTATCTCTCCCATAGGCCATTTGTAAGGATTAAATAAAATATTTCACATAAATGGCATATAAGTGCCTGAATTTTATGGAAATGGAACTATGCACAGGTGTCTTTGTTGAGTGGATCAGACAACTTCTGTTTTGTAATGACTATTATGTAGAGATTATTCTGGTCCCACCCAGAACTGGCAATTGGCCTCCACTTTCGGGTGGATTGTTATCTGACTCCCTCCTCTTCTCTCTTCCCGTTGTTATACCTCATTTTCAGAATTTAAGATCATTCTCTTATTGGGGTGAGCATATGTGACACCCTAAAGTATCTTGCGTCCTCTGTTTTTCTCATTCCATGGCAATTATCCTGCCTCTATCCTAAGCAGCTCTTTCTTGCTTTAAGTCTCCGAGGGAGGAGTGGGAAGGAGTTTCTCAATGCTTTACTTTGCCTCTTAGCAAGTGAGGTACTTGGTTGTCTTCTGCTACCCAGGCCAGAAAAATGGGAGATGGAATGTGTTGGGTAGAAGTGCCAATGAGTGACATTATCTTTCTTAAGTTAAAATAAACGTTGCCCTCATTTGAGTCATAGAATCCATAGCCTGTTTTTCCTTGCTGTTCTTCTAAGACTGGTATGGGGCTGAGGGAGCGGGTGGGAATCTAAGGAGAAGCAGTGTTAGAGAGAGAGATGGCAGGAGAGAGGCAGTAGATCAAGGGTGTTAATATATTATTGCCTTTCCATTCATTGGTATAGGATGGATGAAAGTATTTCTAGGCCAGCCAGAGGAGTTGAAGGAGACAAGGGGATGCCATGGGGGCAGTAGTAGGCTAGAGAGACAATAAAGACAAATGTATTTATCCTGTGTCATTCTAGCTTCACTGGAAAAGGAAAGAGCTGCTTACCAATGAAGGGTCTTAGGTATAGGACTAGGAGTTTGAACAAGCCCATTTACTGGAGCCTTTTAAGCATGGTAAGGTGAAGGATGAGAGATTCTCAGAATCTAAAGGACATGGGAGGTTATGTCACCCACGCGCCTTTCTTTCATAGTCTCCAGCTTCTTGAGTTGTGTTTTACTAAATACTAGAGATCAATCACCCTTTTTCTCTGAAAGAAAAAAAAAAAGAGTTTTACCCTCAACCACCTCCTATACCATCAGTGGAGATGAATTCAATTACACGCACATTTCACTCTTGCTCTTTCTTCTACTTATCATGAAAGTCCCAGTTAACCAGGAAAAAGGAGTTGACTAAAAATGAGAAGTATCTCAAATTGATTTTTAAAGCGTATTGAGGAACATAAAATATATGTGAGTTTTTTTAAAGATTATTTTGTTTTGAACTACTTTTGAAATTAAAAGACTAATAGCTCATGAAATGAATGATCATTATATAGCTAGAAATATGAAAGGGACTTCTTGGAAAACATGGATCCTCGGCATAACAAGCCTCTATCATACCTTCTTATAAGTGGTTTATGGTTCAAAAATTGTCTAGGGGAGCTGTTAGAATTCTAATTGCACAAAGATTTCACCAGACCAACCAGCCTATTCCACATTTCCCAATGCTCCCTTCCTCCACCAAAAGAATTAGATTCTCCTGAAACTGTTAAACCAAGCAACACAAAATAGAAACACAAGTAAGAAATTCTTTCAAACTAGTCAATACCTCATGTCCTTGCTAGTTTCAGCATGCTGTGAAATGTGGTTCAAATAGCAGACCAGGAATGGTGTTTTGTTTTTGTTTTTTTTTTTGTACAGAAGTGCATCCATGGACTTGAGCAGACTGTAAATCCAAGCTGCTGGAGAAAAATCTCATGATAGCATCCTGGGGCACCACCATGAGAATCTTAATGTGCTCTTTTTTTTTTTTTTAAGATTTATTTATTTATTTGAGAGAGAGAATGAGATAGAGTGAGCATGAGAGGGGGGAGGGTCAGAGGGAGAAGCAGGTTCCCTGCTGAGCAGGGAGCCCGATGCGGGACTCGATCCAGGGACTCCAGGATCATGACCTGAGCCGAAGGCAGTCGCTCAACCAACTGAGCCACCCAGGCGCCCAGTGTGCTCTTTATTAACACCTTATTCCTGACTTTGTTCATTTGCTTCTGATTATTTTTAGTGTTGTCAATTATTTAGCTAACAGGCAGAAAACTAGGCTTTTATTGACATCCCAAAGGGACTCTCCTGAGTGTAATAATGAAGGCAGTTTATTGAATGCCTGTGAGGTTGCTTTCTAATTGTACGCATTAATCTGCCCATGCAAGCTGGCTGGAAATACACAAGCAGATTGTGTGTGCAGATGGAGCACACAGGATGGCTTTTATGAAAAGACCTCTGGAATGTACTTCTGCAGTACTGTCTTTTCCTTAAAAATCAAATGACTGTGACTATTTCAATTGGCAGCTGAGAGCAGACCAGATTAATGGTGCATTAAGTCTGCTACTCTGACTGGGGACAGATTCATTTCACAGTTTAGAATTAGTTCTAGGATTCTTGAGCATGAAAGCAGAGGGTAGAAATAGGCCTCTAACCCTGGTGTAGTTTTCACCATTATTTTTACTCTCTCTACTTAATTACTTATAAAAAGTCAAATATGGCACTTTTCAGGATGGCCTTTTCTATTAATATTACTGGTGGATTTGAGCATTTGAAATAATAATTAATAAACCTTTGGCTGTGCTTTTCAAAAAAAAAACCAAAGGGAGGATGTTGGGATTTAGGTGATTTAAAACACTTGAGTAAAATCTCAGCATTTAGAATTTTGAATGGTAGCTTATTTTGAGGGTTGTAGTCATCTTTCTAATAATGTCTTTTGGATAGATGGAGAGAGAGGTTTGAATTCTGAGCCTATTTAATCGGTGGTGGGGGCTCACGTAGGATGGGAGGAAACGGATGCGTTTCTTCCTACCAAGATCTAAATTTTGCCTAGAGTAGGTGAAAGAAAAATTGAGGAAGTATGGGTGCTTCCTCTGATTTTCAACATATATGAATGCCATCCTCTTCCAGGTCTGACACTGAGTTAGTACCACAGTTAAACTTACTATAGGGTCCGTGGGCTTTTGTGATCTCTCTGGGCTGTACTCTATTCCTAGATACTGTTTCTAATATTTCTAGGGGAGAAGGGGCTCAATTCTTGAAACCCCAGTTCAAAAAGCTCTTGGAACCATGTTCATTCCAAAACAGCACCACCTTGAGCTCAGCCTTTCGGTTGCAAGGTTGGGAAGTTTACTTCGTTGCAAGGGAAGTTTACTTCGTTTCTACCATCAGAGCCATGCATCTCTTTTATTTCCATTTAAATAATAGTATGATTAGTTCCTCGGAGGCACATCTTCATCTATTTTAGTTTCCTAGAGTGGAGGACCCAGGCAGGTCTGCTGAATATGCACACTTAGGCCCCAAGTTTGCCTTCTAATATGCTCACAAAACTTCTAATGCCCTTCATGGGAGCTTCCAAAAGACACTTAAGGGCTAAATCGATCCCTTATCCATATGGTAGGATTAAATCCAACTTCACATTTTATAATCCAAGTAAGGTGAATCCAAAGTCATCCTGTTCATAACTTTCTATCTTATGCTAATGAAGTGAACTTATAGATAGAAAAATCCCCTATTTTGTTCAGAATAAGACTGAATATTTTATGGGAAATCTGATCTGGGAGAATCCCTGCCTAGTGAATGTTAAATCGTGCTGATGGTTAAGACCGTATCAAAATCTCTACCCACTATTGATTCTTCCTGCAGATGTCTTGGTGCACGTTAACTCATTTTCATTCCCGCTGCTACCACCTTCATGTAGGTATTTATCACATGCCACCTGCGTTATGGCTTCTGTCTCCTTGTCGTCCCCTGTACTCCTGGAATGGCTTCATTACCATCTTTGCCCACTGTCTTTTTCTTCTGGTTGCCTTACATGTTTTGTCGATTTCATTTTCTAAAGCACAACTTTAATCATGTCTCTACCCTATTCTAAAACCCTCAATTATTTCCCATTTTTTATTAGATGAATTCCAAACTCCTTAACCATACCGTGGGGGAACTGTGGCCACCTTGGTAAGAAGATATCAGACCATGCTAGGATTTGGGTCTGTGTCAGGTGATTGTAGGAGGCTTTGAGGAAGCAGGGCTTTGTTCTGGGTTGAATGGAGGCAGGAGTGATTGTGATTAGGTATCTTAATCTTTTTTTTTTTTAAGATTTTTATTCATTTATTTGACAGAGAGAGAGAGCACAAGCAGGGGGAGCAGGAGAAGCAGAGGGAGAAGCAGTCTCCCCGCTGAGCAAGGAGCTCAATGTAGGACTCGATCCCAGGACCCTGGGAATCATGACCTGAGCCGAAGGCAGATGCGTAACCATCTGAGCCACCCAGGCGCCCCTAGGTATCTTAATCTTATCTGAAAGGAGGGAAGACCTGAGTGATTAATTGTAATGGTAATGTAATTAATAAAGAAGTGGCAGTCACACAAATTAGCTAGGAATTGGGGGTATTTGGTCACTTTGGTTTAGACGAGGTTCTTGTATCTTTGTTCAGACATGTTAACGAGTGGTCTTCTTTTTGTCAGGATCCATCACAGTCACAGGGTGACCTCTTTTGACGTTGATACTGTGTGAAATTGCTTCCAACAGGAGAACACCAAGGCCTAGCTCTGAGTGCCAGGCCAGCTCCTGGATGTCAGGGCCAGCGTCTAGCCTTCTCAATACGTAATTAATAATTGGTAAAAGATGAAAGTTGACTAGTGTCTTATTTATAAACTAGTTTACTTAATTATCTTATTGTTGGAAGCTGGTCCTGTCAAGTGTTCTCTTCTTGTGAGGGGAGATCTGGGATCAGACTACTTGGACTCAAACTATAATCCGTCTGCTCACTAGCTGAGCATTATTTAACTCCTTGAGCCTCTGTTTCCTCGTGGAGAGCATGGGGTGGGACTAGTAAAAGTTGCTAACTCAAAAGAAGATTAATATAATCCATGTAAGACATCTAGTATTGTGTTTGGAGGGAGAAACTAAACAAAGTCTAAAGTAACTGCAAATTACAGCACAAGAAGAAGTATGAGAGGGACCAGCTGATTCTGGCCTTTGTTCCCAAGAATAGACCCTAAGAATGTCTTTTTTTTTTTTTTTTAAAGATTTTATTTATTTATTTGACAGAGAGAGGCACAGCGAGAGAGGGAACACAAGCAGGGGGAGTGGGAGAGGGAGAAGCGGGCTCCCCGCTCAGCAGGGAGCCCGATGCGGGGCTCGATCCCAGGACCCTGGGATCATGACCTGAGCCGAAGGCAGACGCTTAACGACTGAGCCACCCAGGCGCCCCCCTAAGAATGTCTTTTTGACACATAAGATTTACTAAGGCTGTGGGGCCCAGAAAGCGGTTCTGGTAAATATACGGTACCTGGGGGCACATGTGGCCCACCCCCATCTTGGAGACAAGCTACCTGCTGAGCCAACTTTGTGAATTCGTGTGAGTTCTAAGATCCTTACTGAAAAAAATTACCACAAAATGAACTCTGGTCAAACAAATAATCCAAGAAAAAGGAAGAGAGACGGTATCAGAATAATTGTGAACAAAGAAGATAGTGACATTTATAGTCAAGTATATGATGGATTTTATCTTCTTTTCTTAATTAAGAATCAGCATGATCAAATTAATGTCAAGAGGATTTTAGTGCTAGGAAAGGCACAAGGAAGAGAGGGAGATAGGAAGTAACAGAAGCATTTTTTTTCTTTGCACGAGGAAAGGCTTGTGAATTCTTCATATTGATAGAAGACTAAGTGATACGTGTTTTTTTTTTTTTAAGATTTTATTTATTTATTTGAGACAGAGAGACTGAGAGAGAGAGAGTACATGAGAGGGGGGAGGTCAGAGGGAGAAGCAGGCTCCCTGCCAAGCAGGGAGCCCGATGCGGGACTCGATCCCGGGACTCCAGGATCATGACCTGAGCCGAAGGCAGTCACTTAACCGACTGAGCCACCCAGGCGCCCTAAGTGATACGTGTTTTATGTGTTTAATTATATGGACAAATAGGATAGGATATATAACAGGATTATAAGATACATAACAGGATGTATAGGCTATATAACATAAAAACTTTAGGAGAAAAAAATACAACACTGAAATACAATGAAGACAATGAAAATTTGATCATTACAACAGAAGGCAGAAAGGAGGGTGGAAGTTTTATAAACAAGTCAGCAGTGGGGCGCCTGGGTGGCTCAGTCGTTAAGCGTCTGCCTTCGGCTCAGGTCATGATCTCAGGGTCCTGGGATCGAGCCCCGCATCCGGCTCCCTGCTCTGCGGAAAGCCTGCTTCTCCCTCTCCCACTCCCCCTGCTTGTGTTCCCTCTCTCGCTGTCTCTCTCTCTGTTAAATAAATAAAATCTTAAAAAAAAAAAATTGCAGGGAGCAGCACCAGATATCTGCTGACAACAGCATCAGCTAGCGGTTCTGAGAGGTAGAGGCACTTTCTTCACCTTTTGGTGCACCTGGGTGGCTCAGTTGGTTAAGCGTCTGCCTTCGGCTCCGGTCATGATCTCAGGGTCGTGGGATCAAGCCCCCTGTCGGGCTCTCCTCAACGGGGAGCCTGCTTCTCCCTCTGCCTGCTTCTGCTCTCTCTCTCTCTGTCAAATAAATTAAATCTTAAGTCAGCAATCACAGAAAAGGTATATAGGCCAAATCTCCTTATTAAAAGAAATGCTCTTGGATCACATAAAAAGATGAAACTCTAGCTGTACGCTACTACAAGAGATGCTGCAAAACAAAGGAGTTGAAAGTAAAGGCATGGAAAATATAGCCATAAATGCTAACAAAAGAAGGCAGATTAATTAATATCACTGTTAGTAGGAGACAGAATTGAATTCAAGGTGAAAACCATTCAACAAGATAAAGGTCTTTTCTAGAGATAAAATATGTAACCCAAAAGATAATGTGAATTATAAATATCAATTTGAAACCTATAAATCAAACTGCTTAAGTCTGTAATATAGATAATGGGTTTGTCAAATTTTCCTTTTAATTTAGCTAATTTTCCGTTGAAATGAACACATCAAGTGAACAAAAAAATAAATATAAGGAATAGAAGATTTGAATAACAATGGCTTAGTATGATTATACAGACAGTTATAAAGTGTTGTACCTAGTTTATGAAAATACATATTCTTGGGGTGCCTGGATGGCTCAGTTGATTAAGTGTCCAACTCTTGATTTCAGCTCAGGTCTTGATCTCAGAGTCATGAGTTCAAGCCCCATGTTAGGCTCCACACTGGGCACGGAGTCTATTTAAAAAAAAAAAAAATATATATATATATATATATGTATGTATATATATATATATATATTCTTTACAAATATTGATGTAACTACAATTGGCCCTGACTAAGGTTTCAAAGTTTCTCAGAAAATCCCCCAAATACTCCCAAATCCTAGAAAGCCACCATTCTTAAGAAAAATCTAATAATGTTAGAAATTAAGCAATAAGAAGCTTTAACATCTATTCACTTAATTTTTTTTAAATTTTTTTGAAGATTTTATTTATTTATTTATTTATTTGAGAGAGAGAGACAGCGAGAGAGGGAACACAAGCAGGGGAAGTGGGAGAGGGAGAAGCAGGCTTCCCGTGGAGCAGGGAGCCCGATGCGGGGCTTGATCCCAGGACCCTGAGATCATGACCTGAGCTGAAGGCAGATGCTTAATGACTGAGCCACCCAGGCGCCCTTAATTTTTTTTTTTCTAATCACTTCTCTAAATGACTGTTATGGTACAAATTGAAACCAAAACTCAAATTATAAATTATTTAGGGATAAAAGAAAACAAATTTTAAAGTATTTCATGTTAAAATCTACAGAATATGGCTACAAAATTGTTTAGAAAATGTAGAGTTTTAAAAGCATTTAGTAAAAATGGAAATAAAAAACCAAAGCATTTTATTAATATAGTATTATAACCATAAAATAAATACAAAGATATGGAAGAGATGGGAGGATAATACAGAGACTTTTTTTTTTTTTTAGTAAGGTAGAAAAGGAATTTATCATCTGTAAATTAACCCCAAAACTGGAGTCTTTAAAATTCTGATAAAATTTCAGACAAATTTTGAACTTGTCTGATTTTATTTTATTTAATTTAAAGATTTTATTTATTTATTTGACACAGAGAGAGAGAGAGCACAAGCAGGGGGAGCGGCATGCAGAGGGAGAGGGAGAAGCAGGCTCCCCGCTGAGCAAGGAGCCCAACGTGGGGCTAAATCCCAGGACCCTGGGATCATGACCTGAGCCAAAGGCAGCCACTTAACTGACTGAGCCACCCAGGTGCCCCAGAATTTGTCTGATTTTAAAAGAAAAAAAAACAAACAACAACAAAAAAACCTGCAAGGACAAGAAAGGAAGTATAACCAAAATTCTGGAAGAGCAAAATACTATGTCCTACTTCTAATTGTTAAATGAGGAAATCTGGGTGAAAAAAAGTATTTCCATGGAAAATATATACAGTTAGACTTAATGGCTGAATAGAATAAAAACTATAAATGGAAGAGAAAATGTAGTTTGACTTTTACCTACAGAAGTCCCTAGGCCCAGCTGGGTCTTTTCCAGTGAGTTCTACTAAACCTTCAAGGAAGGTATTAGATTTTGTTTGAAATTCTAGGAAGAAAGCCAGCTTCCCCAGTGAAGTCTGGAACAGGATGATGAGAGTGCTTATTATTACCTGCAACTAGAGACCGTTTCTATTTCTAACAAAGAAATTAAGAGCCTAAATATTGGCTCTTTAGAAAGGGGTAAGTGCCTCTGATTGTCTGTCTAAAACATCCCAAAGGGATCAACTAAAAAATTATTAGAACTGGTACAAAGAGTTCAACTAACATGAATCGATCTAAAGCCAATATGCAAACATTTGTCTTTCTTAAAAATCATCAAAAGCCCATTATAAAATATAATTGAAAGAAAAATCCCATATAAAATAATCATCCACAATGTAAATCAGGTGGTTATAAGTCTAATAAATAGACCCTACATAAATGAAATACCTAAAAGAAGATGAACATAAATATACACCATTTACTATAAGAGGAAAAAATCAATATTATAAAGATATTTCTCCTGAACAGGGCTTTTGTGGAATTTGATAAACAAAGTTTAAAGAGAAAATACTAAAAAAGTAGATAAACTTAAAAATGAAAAACTGAAGGGACTTGGGAGAGGCTTAATGTACCAGGTATCATATATGTAATATAAAAGTATGGTAGTAATAAAGTGTTATTGGCATTGTAATAAATAAATCTATTCAATAAAAGAGAGAATTTACAAGTAGGCCCATGAATATATGGGCATTTAGTATTTAGGACCTCAGCTATTGATAAAAGTATCCTTTCAAATCAGTATCAAAAAGATAATTTGACAAACTATTGAACCCACAAAATTAGAATGTAATGAAGAATGTTTTTAGAAATTATAAGTCATGCGCACAAGTCAGAAGCTATAAGGAAAAGTACAGACTACAGAAAAAATTTATGATAGGAGACACAGTGAACAACACTACAAGTCTAGGAGAAAATATTTGCCTCAAGAGTAATGGACAAAGGATTAATTTCACAAAGAACTCTACAAAGTAATAAGAAAAAGACAACTCTAGAAAAACTGGCAAAGCACTCTACCAGGTTACTAGGTTCTAGGTATGTATTATGAATAAAACAAATATAGCCCCATAACCAAATGTGGAAATTCAGATAAACCAAGCTAACCAAGAAATATATAGGATAACAGACTATAATTCCTGTGGGAGAACATAGTGGTGAAGATAGCGATCTCTACCAGTGATCAAGAATACTGGGACTGGGAGGGAGAATCTCCTTAGCATGATCAGGAAGACCTGAATCTCTGAGAAAATGATATTTGAACTGCAGATGAAAGCATGAGAAAGAATGACCTCTGCTGAGAACCAGGGGAGAAGGTCCTAGGCTGAGGGATCAGCACACAGTGTATTCAATAACCTGAAAGGAAGCTGGTATATTGGGGTTGCAGTGGGGAATGAGAGATCTTGAATTTGCCAAGATAGGCAGGAGCCAGACTGATCATGCAGGCCATGGCACAGAATCTGGATTTTATTTTAACTAGAGGGGCAAGCCTTCAGAAGCTTTTTTATTCTTTTTAAGAAGTGATTACCATTTGCTGTGTCAAGAATAGATTCGAGGAGGCAAGAATGGAAATGGAGAAGCTAGAGACAACATTACTGCCGGGGTCCAGGTAGGAGTTGGTGTTGGCTCAGTTTAGAGTGACGTCAGTGTTCGTGAATTTCAAGTGAAGCCAATTGACCCCACCACTCCTCCATCCTCCTCCATGTCTACCATCCCCAAACACCTGATATATTATTTTCCCCAAGTTTAATTCACTTGCTCTGGTACACCTGCAGATGGTTGACTTTATCTGAGAAAGAGGAGGGAGAGAATTAAAGGCATTTGTAAAGGAAAGATTGTAAAAATGGACTGTGGACTCTAAGCTGCCCAATAAGTAAAGATGGGTGGGAACTGATGGTGAGAAAGGAGGAAACAAGGGTTTGGAAATCTCAAAGAGGCTAGAAAATTATTGTAGTGAGGATGTTTGTGCAAAGAACATGGAATGACAGAAAGTTCTGTCCAAGAGTGAGCTCTGTCATTTCATATGTTGGAGGGAGGATATTTGTTAATGATGATAAAATCTAGGGTAGGACTTGAGAAGTGTTACTGAGGCAGAATGAAGAGCTACTGGAGATGAGGAAATAAAACAAACAAACAACAACAACAACAAAAAACCCCCCAAAACCAGAGCCTAGGGGCTGGAAGGCAGGGAGGAGATCAAGGACTTCCATGTCACTGACACTAGTTGAGATAGGGAGGAAGGCTAGTCGTAATGAATGAGAGCTGGTTGACCAGATGGTTTGGAGTGTAGCAGTAGCAAAGAGGGGAAGAACTTAGGGTATACTGATATCAGGAGCACTACAGGAACAGATATTCTTTTTTGTAAGTGATGGGGGGGAGAAGTAATGGTCTGCAGTAGCACGGGGAGCAGAGAAGATGCCTGTGTCACCACTAGGCACTGAGGACAATGTAGTATGAGAAATAAAATACCTCCATTTAGGGACCTCGGAGGAAGGCACTGTCTTTAAGATATAGTCTTGGTTTCAGGTAAGGAAGAGATCCGAGGGAGATTTTTTTTTTTTCTTTTGAAATAATTTTCAGTTTGGAGAAAGTCACAAAAATAGTACAGTGTTTTGCAGTAAGATCTTCTCCTACCTTCCCCTAATGTTAATATCTTATATAAACATAGTACAATTATCAAACTAGAAAATTAACATTGATACAACACTACAAACTACAGGCTTTATCAGAATTTCACCAGTTTCTCTCCAATGTTCTTTTTCTATTTTAGGATCTGATTCAGGATCACATAATATAATTAGTGGTCATGACTATTTCGTTTCCTCCAATCTGTGACAGTGCCTCATTTTTGCCTTATGTTTCATGACCTTGACACTGTCAGTCAGTACTGGTTAGTTACTTTGTAGAATGTCCCTCAAATGTGGGTTTATCTGATGTTTTCTTATGATCAGATTGAGGTTTTAATTTTCAGAATACTAAGAAGTGATGCTGTGTCCTCAGAGCATCATATCAGAGGATACATGATGTTGATGTCCTCCTTATTGCTGATGTTAACTCTCATTACTTGGTTGTGGTAATCTCCAATGTAAAGTTATTTTTTTCCCTTTGTAATTGGGGGAGATACTTTAGGGCTATTCTAATATCAGGTTACCCTCAAATTTTTCCCTACTGATTTAGCTCTGAGTGCTGACAAATGTATGAATGGATTTTGTTCACATCCACTTACATGAAACTAACTCAGGCAAAACGGTATCTGTTTAGTTTATCTGATAACCCATATTGCTAAGCACAAAGCAGAGACTAAAGAAATATCTGTTGCCTGCACAAATGCATGTGTAAATGTAAGAATGATTACTTGCTCACCTAACCTTCACGGTGGGGAAGTTCAGGTTTGTGAAGCTATTGTGAAACACAGGAAGAATGTACTGTTAGATAATACTCATATAGAAGGGCTCCTAAGACACACTGAGGTTTTGTTTTCAAATGAGTGTTATAACATGATTTAATCTTAAGTCAGGATCACATGGACCTAAGAGAATTATGCATATTAAATATCCATCTGTACAACTATAATAGTTCTCAAAATCAACAGGGGTGCTTTTGAGAAACATAGATTCTCAGATCCTACTCCAGGTATGCTGAATTAGAAAGTCCAAGTCTTGAGTACAGTAATTTCCAAGAAGCACCATAGATGATTCTCATGGTTCCAGCCTCACACAGGTCTTCCTATTGGCATTTTGGAAATTATTGTTCAAAGGAACCTAGAATGGCATGTGTAAAGCTTTTCCCCAGTATGCACCACAATGGTGTGTATGCTTTTTGTCTTTTTGAGAAACATTTCAAAATCACAGAAAATATGTATCAACCACTAAAGTCATACCTAAGATTTTGCTTACATGTGGTTCATTTTTAAAAAGAAATTTAAATGGCATGGAGATGAATGAGCCCTTTCACTATTTCCCCCATCCCTCTGTCATTCTCCTAGCAGTAACAGCTGTTCTGGTATGTAACATTTGTCAGTGCCCTTCAGCCAAAGACCACCAGGGATACACCTGTAGTTGAACATGCTGGGTTTATTACTTGTTGCAGATAAAGAAAATGCACCATAAGAAATGGAGGGATAGCTCAGTAAGGCTGCTAGGAATAACTGATTAGGATTTAGGTTTTGGTTGGGTAATTTTGGGAAGGGTCTAAAGAAGCAGGGGATTGCTCTGGATTATGTGTTGTCAGCATGTGGGGACAATTCTATGTTTGGGTGTCTCAATAAATCTTACCCAAAGGAAGGACAGCCTAGATGAGTATAAAGCTGTAATTGGTAAGGAAGTCGCCATTCATTTAGCAAGATGGGGGATATTTGGTCATCTGTGAGATGTACTTATGTGAAGTGGATGCTCTGTGGGATCATTTATGTCCATTAGTAGAACGACATGGCTTAGTCAGATTAGTTTGTAATAACATTGAGGTGTAGATGTGTCAGAACAGTTCCCAGATGCTTTGGGCTGCTTTTCTTTTTCTCATCATGTACATTTTTCCAATTTTATTACATATATATGAAACCACACAACCCCCTCTACTCATATATTCAGACTGTTGTTTGTGTCCTTCAGATATTTTGATCACTGTATCGTACTTTCACAACTCCCCTCCTCCCCCTACTGGATACTGTTTTTTGGAATTGAACCATATTGATTCTTGATGTAGATCTAGTTCATTTCCTTCTTCCTTTCCATTCTCATCTCCCCCACCCCTGTCCCACCCCCAGCTCCCTCTATCTTCCTTCTCTCTATCTCTGAGACTTTTACAAATGGTGCTGGATTAAATGACCCTGTTCAGGTGTCTTTAAATACCTATGCAAGAGTTTCTCTAGAGTAGGCACCTAGACATGATACATATATTCAACTCTACTAAGTATTGTCAAATACTCTCTGAAGCGGTAACATCAATTTTCCCTTCCATTAGCAATTTATAAAGCGACCAGTTTTGCAAGACACCCTCCCTAGCATCTGGAAGGTTATCATACTTTTTTATACTCTGGGCCTAGGTAGCTTCTAGAACTGACAGGAAGACAAAGCTCAAGGATGAACAGATTCTTCCCCTTTCCCACCTTCCCCTTCCCTGACGAAGGTTCTGAAATACCTAAGCTGCCTAGCTGAATCCTTGAGAATCCTTTTTTTCTCTTCTTCCTCAACTCTTCTTGGCTACCTCTTATAGTTTTGGAATTGATCACCTGAATGGAGAAATGATTCTCTTGTATATATTTCTTTGTGTTGTGTTATGAGGGTACACTAGTGCTGTAATAGACTTTAAAATATATATATAGATTGAGTAATATGGGTTTTTTTTCTTGCTCATTTAAAGCATGGGTGAACAAGTTCGAGTGGAGGCCCCCTCTACTCATATAGGCAGGCCCCAAACCAATATAGGCTTCCCTAACTTCAGTATACAACTTTCAAGTTTGTGCTGGGGGTTATCTTTATTCCAGCCAGCCAGAAGGAGAAAAACGTGTGGAGGAGCATGTGTGGGAAGTTTATAATTAGTTAGTCCCGGAAGGGGTATGCATCACTCCCTTTCATGTTCGGGGTCAAGACTCGACCCTGTGGCCAACCTCAACTGCAAGGGAGGCCAGGAAATATAGTCAAGTTGTGTGACTAGAAGAGGAGAACATGAATTTGGACATTCAGCAATTCTCTGCTGCAACTGGGTTATATTGAAGTGAGGTTATCCTGAAGACACCTTTTAGGATAAGCTATAGGAATCACCCTAAAAACAAGCAGGAAGGACCCTTGAAGGTCTTAAGTTGGACATGAGTGAACTAAATCTAAACCAAGTCTGAGTTATTGGTAATCCTTTCATCAGTTCTGTGGAGAATAAAGGAAGGAGTCCTCTATTGACGCTTGGGTTAGAGTGATAAAGCAAAACAGGATCATCCCCTCAATAGGTGGCAAAGTCCCAGGATGACAAAGGGCAAGAAACTCCAAGGGAAAAGTGACTCAGTGCTGCAGTCCGGGGTTCTTAGTCTTGTTGGACTTCCCACCAGGAAATTCTACTTTTGCCCTCAAGGAGGTTGTGTATTTTATTTTTATTAGATATGACCACGGTTGCCTACAAGGATCCCAATTCAGTTTAGCCAATATATGGAAATTAGAGTATATACCTAGGCACTGTACTAATAGTAGAGAAATACCAGTTAGTTTAGTAGCGTGGAACTTGGCTTGTTTGTGTACTTAATCTTGGGGAATAATCCACATTCTGCACAGACCCATACTTGTATTCCTGTGACCATCGTTATGATTTAGTCCTGTGGCGTAAGTGGGGCAGTGATCATTGGCAGAAGGGCCGTGGCTAGTGGTTGGCTCCACAGTTAAGAAGCAACTGTCAGCACACAGTGCAGGGCTGCCAGTCAACTTGGCCTGAAGTTCCTTCCTTGTTTTATCATGGTGTTTCTTTTTCACTGCATTTCCTATGTCTGAACTCAGCTAAGGATATTCAGGAATCTCATCCCAACTTCTGGCAACTCTCTTCTTTTAACACTTTTGACTGATGACTTCATAAAGCCCCAGACAGTGGGGCAGCTTCCAACTCTGCGACTTCATTAGTCTCCTTGTCTACTCTGGGCAAGATAAGCAATCCTAGACAAATGGAGAGGCTGTTTGTCTCAACTGCTGAAGCCTTATGTTTCTCAG
This sequence comes from Neomonachus schauinslandi, assembly GCF_002201575.2. Lineage (NCBI taxonomy): Eukaryota > Metazoa > Chordata > Mammalia > Carnivora > Phocidae > Neomonachus > Neomonachus schauinslandi. The sequence continues at coordinate 53,294,643 of NC_058405.1, read as the reverse complement.
GGTTATGTACATCGCTTAACTTTTTGCTCTTCCTTTCCTAACTCAAGCTTCTGACCTTGTTCAAACGCCATGTTCTATCTAAGTAATTATTTGAAGTGATGTGGGCATCTCTGTTTAATTTTGAATTCCTTGTTTTGATTTTACCTCCACTGGATACCATTTATTTTTACCAGACCAGTTGTGTTTCCTTTGATGCCCACATCCTAAGTGCTTGATGAATTGGATCCTAGCAGTAGGACTAAAATATTAGGGGGGAGAAGAGGGATAACTGAGGGAAGGAGGCAGGCAGAGAGCAGGCTGCAAGGAGCTGATGCGATATAAATTAGGCCTCCATGAGGTATTTGGTTGTGAACGTGAAATAAAGTGGTAAAAATCCCACAAATTACAAGAGGAAAGGACAAAGGAATAGAGATCAATGGTAGGCAGCATGGGAAAGTCATTGAAGTAAGGGCTAGGAAACAATTCTAGTGTGCTCTGCTTGACATAGAGGAGAGGAGAAATTGGGGTGATTGTTTGGGTTTTTTTTCTTTTTAAAAAATATTTTTTGAGAGAGGGAGAGAGAGGGCATGGGGAGGGAGAAAGGGGGAGGGAGAGAGAGAATCTCAAGCAGACTCCCCGCTGAGTGTAGAGCCCGACTCAGGGATCGATCTCATGACCCTAAGATCATGACCTGAGCCAAAACCGAGTCAGACGCTTAACTGACTGAGCCACCCAGGCGCCCCCAGTGGTTTGAGTTTTTAAGGGAAAATCAAAGAACTTCTTATTAGAACTGAGGATATTTCTAGGCCAATCTTTCTGAGCTAAAAAGAGATGTCAGAAATGCAGGCCAGACCAGCAGCACTTCTTAACTTCCATGGGAGGTACAAATCAAATGCGAAGGTGTGTGGGTCTGTCTGTCTGTGTGGAGAGAGAGGGCCCATTGCTGCTTTTAGAATCCCAAAGGGGAGGTGGTCCATGATCCATATGCGGTAAAGAATTACTGCATTGGAGGGGCTATATATCCTGAGAGCAGTCAAAGCCATGAGGGAAATGAGAGGAGAAAGTAGGTGAAGGGCCATGTGAAACCAGTGTGGAATGACAGTCACAGGGGACCCAGTGTAACACAGTTCTGTCGTGAAGTCTGAGTGTCAAGCTTTAAATGCTCAAAAGGGAAGTTAGGACCCCACACTGTGGAATCTGAGAGAGCATTTATCTCCATGTCAAACTACACAAAGTAGAAAATATGAAATCATAGATTCACATTCCACAAACAATTTTATATTTTTCAGACTAATGTTCTTCAAGAATGTGGTCTTGCAATAGCATTTTGTTTTGGTCTTCTACGCTACCTTGTTCTCAACTCACCTTTTGTTCTACTCAGGAGATTTTCAGTCATCACCCAATAAAAGTCTAGGCTTGTATCCAAAGGCACAATAAATAATATTTCTATTTTCATGAAGGCACTAACACGTATTTGTGTTCCTGCTAGCAAAACTGCTGAGTTCCTGAGCAGACTGGACGCAGAGTTGCCAGACAGAAGTACCCGTCAAATTGCTCTTCGTGACCCACAGTCTTCAGCTTGGGTAAGTGGAATGCCATGCAGGGTTGCCATCTGGTACTTTATAAAGAGGCATTTAGTGAATGAAGACTAAGGGCATAGAGTGTCCTTATATTGTAGATTGTTGGGACTAAAGGCAGATGACCTGATCTGAAACTTTGACTTCAACTGTTGCTTCCTTCAGCTATAAAATAATGCTGTACTTGTTATCTACATTATGGGCACCTTTCAGCCTCTGAAAAGCCTTTGATCTCACCTAGTCATCCATCTATTTTTCTATCCTTCAAATTTTTATGTTTACATAAGGTCTATCAAGTGCATACAGTTTCTGCCTGGAAGGACTTTAGTTAAGTGAAGGAGAAAGCCATAGCTATAAAGTGAACAGGTGAGCGTAGAGCATATAACAATTAGAAAGTTAAAGCTTAAAGGATGAGTCAGTAACATGAAGAGTCATTCTGGGTGTCAGGAATTAGAACATAGAAGCAAGAATTAAGGTATAATGGCAAGAAAATGCACAGCTTGTGTTAGGGAACAAAAGTTGTGTAGCTCACTCTTCTAGAGAAGGATGCAAGAACCATGAGGGGCAATTTGGGTGGGGTAGTTCAGGTGGCAATTTGGGTGGGGTATTTCATCGTGTAGGCTGTCTTGGGTTCTGCAGGATGCGTAGCAACCCTGACCCCTGGGCACAAAATGCTAGTAGCATCCCCCAGACATCAAGACTTCCAGAAATGCGTCACACGTGGAGCTTGTGGTGCTCCCGGCAGAACACTGCAGAAATTTGTATGATGATTGGAGAACTTGGACCTCATTCTGTGAGTGCTGAAGGTACTAAACATTTTTAGGGAAGGTTCAAGGTCAGATTTGTATTTTAGCAGAATCACACTGGTAACCATGTGAAGGATGGCTCTAAAGGAATAGAGAGGCAGAGAGGCCTTTAAGAGGCTCTGTGTTAATCCAGGTGAGGAATGATGAAAGCATGAAGTAGGGCAGTGGGTAGGAGGGTGGAAATGAGAGCACAGGTCAGAGAACCACTTAGAAGGTGAAATTGGCAGGGCCTTGGTTATTGACTAGCTAACTGGGGACAAGAAAGTAAGTGTAATTAAGGATGCCTCTGGGAAAGGGTTGTAGTTGAAAGAAAAGATGGGTTTAAGTTTTCAAGAGTGTTCACTTTTCCAGAGTTTGGGTAGGTAAATAAGATGTTAGAGAAACCGGGGCGCCTGGGTGGCTCAGTTGGTTAAGCGACTGCCTTCGGCTCAGGTCATGATCCTGGAGTCCCGGGATCGAGTCCCGCATCGGGCTCCCTGCTCGGCAGGGAGTCTGCTTCTCCCTCTGACCCTCCCCCGTCTCATGCTCTCTCTCTCAAATAAATAAATAAAATCTTTAAAAAAAAAAAAAAGATGTTAGAGAAACCTGATCTTCATTTCCTTCATCCCCCTTTCTCTTTAGTGATCATGTTTTAAAATGTCAAGAACACATTATGACACTCCTTGGGAAAAGGTCCTTATGCTCTTACAAAATTTTAAAAGTGCCTTATTTTTTTGGTCCACTTCTAATGTGTTCCAAAGTCTAGATTTGCCACAGGTCCTGCCATATCTGTTATCTCTTCCCTCACTGTAGGGCACTAGAGGAATGAGAAGCTGTAGGTAGTAGAGCTAAATCCTGTGTAGGGACAGTCCTTGACGTCTATCCAGATACCCTGTGGCTGTGAGGGAGGGGAGGAAAGACGGGAATTGGATAGTGTTATCAACTGGGTGCTTGGCTGCCAGGATGGGCTTGATTTTGCTTGAGGGCTTCCTGAATCCTGTGGTCTGAAACACCTGGCAGAACTGTGTGTGCCTGCTCAATTGATTTTTGGCTCGTTTCTTCAATTTAACAAGATCATCCTGAATTTCAATATTGTTGTCCAAAACATGAGTCATTTCTCCCAGAGCTGTGTTTTCTGTGGATTGATTATTGCATTAGTCACACGACCCTCAGAGCTATTAATAGAAAATAAGGGGCAGCATTGCACCCAGGATGGTTCTTGATGAGCTGCATTCAATAGCTGCTCCCCTTTCAACACCAAACTTATTAATAATTTGTTGGTGTTCAATATACTTAAGTGACTTTTTTTTTACCCATATTGTACTCTTCTCATTCTGTCTAATCCATATGCATAGAATGGCTCTGAGAATGCTCTGCAGAACCATTTCTGACGCTTTAGGAACGTCCCACATATACAGGGCACTTTTTGTGATGTGGAAAGAAGACACTAGCAGTTTGCCTCAATTATTATCAACGTATGGAATGTGAACACTGTGTGGTACCCATTTATATGGGTTGTGATGAGCTGCAAGGCTTCAAGTTAAAAAAAAAAACAATTTTAACACAATGCAACTTTTCTGAGAAAATTGTTCTTATCACCCCACTTATTTAAATATGGATTTTCCATGGGCAGATGGGAATTTAATAAATACTATGCAATTCCATCAAGACTACAAGAAAATTCCTTTAAGTGATACATAAGAGAACTTCAGACAAAAGATGCAGTGTTTACTTACACATGGATTGATACAGTTCTCTGTAGTGTGTGTGTAGTGTGTGTGTGTGTGTGTGTGTGTGTGTGTGTGTGTGTAGTCAGAAGTCCCAGCATCATCATGCCTTCCCTAATCATTAACACTGAATATTTCTGGTTATACACTAAATGGTTTCCAGTCCACTTTGTTGCCTCTTGCCTCCTCTTCTACAGGGAAGAATAATGTAAAAAATCTCATTCTGTGGTTCCACTGCCCAGTGGCTCCCTGTATCTTCAAAGATAAAGTCAAAATGCTTTAGCTTAAGCACAAAGCCCTTTCTGCCCTCTGCCCTCCTCCCTCCCTGCATGATACCTTTCTCTACATAGACTCTAGGTCTCTGCCACTCCAAGTATGGGGTCTGTGGACCAGTAATACGGGCATCACCTGGGAGCCTATAGAGGTATAGACGAATCTCAGGCTCCACGCCAGACCTGAATAGGAAGCTGCATTTTAACACAGTCTGTGGTCACGTGTGTACACATTAATGTTTGGGGGGCACTGCTCCATGGCTCATGCCTTTCCAGCCATTTCCTCTCACTTCTGCTCCTTAGAAGCCCTAGTGCAGTTTGGTTTAACTTTTATCCATGTGCCACATGTTTTTAAAAAGTCAACAGGGTGATGGGTATTAAGGAGGGCACGTGTTGTGATGTGCACTGGGTGTTATAGGAATCATTGAACACTATATCAAAAACTATTGATGGACTAGGCAGTGGCTAACTGAACATAATTAAAAAAAAGTCAGCACTTAAAGAAATACCTGTGTCCCTTGCACCCTTTCCACCTCTTTCCCACTCCCAATATTTTAAACTCCTTGCATTAATTTCCCATTACTTCTAAAATAAGTCCTGGGGATGTAAGGCCCAGCATGTGACTCTAGTTAACAACACTGGACTGTGTATTTGAAAGTTGCTAAGAGAGATCTTAAAAGTTCTAGTCACAAGGAAAACATTTTGTAACTATGTATGGTGACAGATATTAACTAGGCTTATTGAGGTGATCATTTTGCAATATACACAAACATTGAATCGTTATGTTGTACACGTGAAACTAATATAATGTTATGTCAGTTATGCCTCTATAAGAAAACTTCCCGCTGCTGCTGTGACAAATTACTGCAAACTTAGTGGCTTAAGATGCACAGATTTGTTCCGTTACAGATGTGGAGGTCAGAAGTCAGCATTGAGTATGAAGGGGCTAAAATCAGGGTGTCAGCAGGGCTGGCTTCTCCTGGAGGCACAAGGTGGGGGGTGGGGGGATCCGTTCCTTGCCTCTTCTAGCTTCCCTTTGGCTGCCGACACTCTGGCCCCTCAGCATGTGGCTGCATCTACCCTCTGCTTTCATCCTCACATCACTTCCCTTTGACTTTCTTGCCTTCCATCTGTAAGGACCCTTGTGATGACACTGGGCTCACCTGGATCATCCAGGATCCTCTTCTATCTCAGAATCCTCAATTTCAGCAAAGTCCCTTTTGCTAGGTAAGGTGACATTCACAGCTCCAGGCATTGAGACGTGGACATCTTTGGGGGGCCATTATGCTTCCCACCACACTCTCCTAGCTGTTTGTTATTTGGATTCATCTACCCAGTGTATATATTGCTATTGCTTGACCAATCAAGTTTAGATTTTGTTAATTTATTCCTTCCTCTCCATTCTCCTAATATAAAACTATTCAGTATTTCATGCTTTCTCTTACTATGACTACATAAATTTTTTCTCCCTGCCAAGCCAGTTGGTATACTTTACATTTTCTTTCTTTTACAACTTTTCAAAAATTTTGCTAACATTGGCTTCGTTTCCTCTGAACATTTATTTGAATGCCTTCCTTCAGATTTTGTGACTGTTCCACCAAGTGTTTCTGATGCAAATTTCCACAAAATTTTCCATTTTGTGCCTGTGAGAAAGCTTGTCAGTTTCGGGTTCCTTTCCCTCCTGGAAACAGCCCTCGTGCTGCAGTCTTCTGCCTTCCCCGGGGCTGGTTGTTCATTTGGCCTCCTACACAGCTGTTATTTTGGGAGTTTCCTTTCACTGAATTGGTTCTCAACCTCATCTACACATGGGAATCACCTGGGGGGTTTTAAAATTCACTGATGCCTGGGTCTTCCCCTCAGAGATCCTGTTGTATTGTGGCCTGGGCTTTAGGGCTTTTAAAACTCCCCAGGTAATTCTAATGTGCAGCCTAGGATGAGCCTCGCTGTTTTAAGGTCATCTGGGGAATTGCTCTTATTTGTTTTCCTATGTTGGGTCCTCTGATTTCTGGGTCTCCTATCTTCTATGTTCTTGTTTTATTTCTTTGTTTTGATGGAGCATATTATTTAGTGGCTTCCCAAGAGAAGATGCATGCTCAGGTCATTGCATGTCTGAAACTATCTTTATTGAGCCCTCACACTTAGCTTGTAATTTTCTAATAAGTATTCCAAATTAGAAATAATTTTCCTTCAGAATTCTGAAGGCATTGCTATTCTACCTTTGAGTGTTGGTTCCTGAGAAATCCAAAGCAATCTGAATTTCATTACTTATACATAAGGGTTTTATCCCGCTTCCCCTGAAAATGTTTTAATATCTCCTTTTTTTCCCCCTGGTATTCTGTAATTTTGTAATGATGTACCCTAGTATGAGGGTCATTTATATTCATTTTCAGTCTGGAAACTCATTTCTGGTTCTAGGTGATTTTCTTGTGTTATTTCTTTGATTTATTTCCCTTCATTTTCTCTAAGGAATTCTTATTATTGAAATCCTAGGCCTCTTGGATTTATTTTCTTCTTTGTGGAAAAAAAAATATTTTTCTCCTTTAATTTATCTTGGACCTTTTTTTCTCCTTCTTGGCGTATTGGGTTAGACAAATCTCCTGTCCTTTCCCTCCTGAGTGTCTCCTTTCCTGTCTTGTGACTGCACACACACACTTCTGACAACAGATGTGTGGGAACTTTCCTTACACCAACCAATTCTGTGACATCAGCTGGGGGTCCCAGAGTTTAACACAGTTCAGACACTACCTACCTGGAGGTTCCCACAGGGGTTAAGGGCTCAGTTCCATAACACTGCCCTCCCTTCAGATGGCAAATTGCAAGTAGGTCCCCAGGTTACCCATAACTTCTGTCAAACATGGCTACAAATCGGGGGTTCCCATGGCTCCTTTCCTGGGTTCCCTTACTTTGGTAGAGTGGCTCACAGAACTCAGGGAAACATTTATGTTTACCAGTTTATTAAAGGATATGATAAAGGATACAGATGAACAGCCAGATGAAGAAATACATAGAGTGAGGTCTGGGAGTGTCCTGAGTGCAGGTGCTTCTGTCCCTGTGGGTTGGGATAGGGTCAAACTCCCAGTGTGGATGAGTTCATCTCCCTGGAAATTCCCAGAACCCTCATACTTCTGGGATTTTATGTAGGGATCATGTAGGCATGATCAATAATTAACTCCATATCCAGCCCCTCTCCCCTCTCTGGAGGGTTGGAGGGGACTGGTCGGGAAATTCCAAGCTTCTAATCATGGCGTGGTCTTTCTGGTGACCAGTTCCCATCCTGGAGCCCATCCAGCAAGCCTCATTAGAACAAAGATGCTGTAATGTTCTTAACACTTAGGAATTTATATGGGTTTAGGAGCCCTGTGTGAGGGATGGGGTCAAAGACAAATATGAAACCAAGAGATGCTCCTAATGCTCTTATCACTTAGGAAATACTTAAGAAACTACAAAGGTTTTAGGATGTCTGTGCCAGGAACGGGGGCAGAGATGCACACGTGTGTGTGTGTGTGTGTGTGTGTGTGTACACATATTTTTTCTCTTATCTCACATGTTTTCTTGACTATCTTCTAAATATTTTATGGGCCGCCTTTTTGTGGGGGGAGGGAAGATATTTTTATTTTCCAAGACCTTCTTTCTTCTTTGTTGCTTCTTAAAAATAGCAGCCTGTGGGGCGCCTGGGTGGCTCAGTCGTTAAGCGTCTGCCTTCGGCTCAGGTCACGATCCCGGGGTCTTGGGATCGAGCCCTGCATCGGGCTCCCTGCTCGGCGGGTATCCTGCTTCTCCCTCTTCCTCTCCCCCCTGCTTGTGTTCCCTCTCTTGCTGTGTCTCTCTCTGTCAAATAAACAAATAAAATCTTTAAAAAAAATAAAAATAGCAGCCTGTTCTTGTTTCATGGATAAAATATCACCTTCTAGCCCTCAGAGGACCCGGTGCAGGGAGCAGAGGAAAACTTCAAAGAAGGGGGCCCAGAGGCTCACTACTCAGTATGCAGGATTTTATACAGTCCTTTCACTCTCCAACTGGGATTTGACCACCGTGACCTTCTGTGCTAGGTGTGCCTGGTTTAGTTTATCCAGAGAATACATTTCTGGTTTACTGTCAGTGTTGGGAGAATTAGTGGCTGAATTTTCAGGGTGGGAGCAGGAATAGCCACTTTCCCATCTTCCATCTGTCGTCCTCGACAGCTGTCGCATCCTTCTTGGGCCCTCACGTTGCTCTGTGGAGAAAACCAGCTTCTTGTGGGTATCTTGGTTTCTGAATGTAGAGTTTGATTCATTTTCTCCTCTGTGCAGGGTAATTTCTGAGAGAAGGATGGCACAGAAACATTTTTACTCCACCATCTTTAAATGGGAACTTAATTGCTTGTCACAGGTTGAATTGTGGTCTCCATGCCCACCTCAGAATTCATTTGTTGAAGTCCCCACCCTCTGTACCTCAGGGTGTGACTGTATTCAAGATTGGGTCTTTATAGAGATAATAATAAAACGAGGTCATTAGGGTGGGCTGTAATCTAACAGGACAGGTGTCGTTATAAAAAGGGGAAATCTGACACAGAGACAGACATGTCTACAAGGAAGATGATATGAAGAGACAGGGAGAAAATGGCCATCTACAAGCCAAGGAGATCCTAGATCCTTCCCTCACAGACCTCGGAAGGAATCAACATTACAGATACCTTATTTTTGAACTTTTAGTCTCTAGAACTGTGAGACAATAAATTTCTGTGTGTTTAAGGTCCCCAGACTGTGGTACTTTGTTATGGCAGCCCTAACAAACTAATGCCATGCTATTTTTCATTTGTTCACACAGTGCCCTTCCCCCTGCTTAGTCTGATTCATGCTTACTCTTTAAAACGCAACTTAGGTCAACCCATTTTGAGAAGGTGTTCCTTTTTTTTTAAGATTTTATTTCTTGATTTATTTGACAGACAGAGAGAGAGAAAGGGAACACAAGCAGGAGGAGTGGGAGAGGGAGAAGCAGACTCCCTGCTGAGCAGGGAGCCCGATGTGGGTTTCGATCCCAGGACCCCAGGATCATGACCTGAGCTGAAGGCAGATGCTTAAGCGACTGAGCCACTCAGACACCCCAAGAAGGTGTTCTTTTTTTTTTTATTCTTATGTTAATCCCCATACATTACATCATTAGTTTTAGATGAAGTGTTCCATGATTCATTGTTTGTGCATAACACCCAGTGCTCCATGCAGAACGTGCCCTCCTCAGTACCCACCACCAGGCTAACCCATCCTCCCACCCCCCTCCCCTCTAGAACCCTGTTTGTTTTTCAGAGTCCATCGTCTCTCATGGTTCGTCTACCCCTCCGATTTCCCCCCCTTCATTCTTCCCCTCCCCCTACCTTCTTCTTCTTCTTTTTTTTTTTTTTCTTCGCATATATTGCATTATTTGTTTCAGAGGTAGAAATCTGAGATTCAGCAGTCTTGCACAATTCACAGCGTTTACTAGAGCACATACCCTCCCCAGTGTCTATCACCCAGTCACCCCATCCCTCCCACCCCACCCCCCACTCCAGCAACCCTCAGTTTGTTTCCTGCAGTTAAGAATTCCTCATATCAGTGAGATCATATGATACATGTCTTTCTCTGTTTGACTTATTTCACTCAACATAATACCCTCCAGTTCCATCCACGTCGTTGCAAATGGCAAGATCTCATTCCTTTTGATGGCTGCATAATATTCCATTGTATATATATACCACATCCCAAGAAGGTGTTCTGATCCAGTTTAATTAAATGTGCTTTTTAGCTTCTTCTGTCCATAATACCCATCATGCTGTACTGTAATCATCAGTCATCTTGTCTGACTTCCACACTAGGCTATGAGGCACTTGAGGTCTGAGATCATGTCTTACAAAGTGCTTGCACATAGAGGCTTAAGTATTATTTATTGAATGTATGTATTATAAGCATAACGTTTGGGGCAGGGTGAGTAAAAATGTATATTTTGGTTGAATAACAAAAATTTAGTATTAATATTATATTAATATTTAGTGATAGAAAAATCATGTGAATACAATGACAGAAATTGCTGGGATTTAGAACTAAGAAAAATCGTGATCAAAAGTACCCCCCCCCCCATTATTTTTTTAACAGAAACTTCCTGTCCTGCCTGGGAATCACAGCTGGGTAAGCAAGAATTAGGATTGCAAGTAACTTTGAACTCTTCATAGTTGAGGAGCCATGTGACTTCCCAGTTTCTGTGGCCTTTTTAAAATGACACTTTGTGTCTAATCACTGTGTTTTTTTCTGAGTAAAAAACTAGGACCCGTATTCTGATAAAAGACCAATAAAGTGGTTAGGTTTAAAAGGAAGTTATACAAATAGAATTTAGGTTTCTCACTCAATCATCATATCTGCTTTAACTAAATATTTTATTACTCCTTTTAATCTCTTGAGTAGAAGATGTGTGCCCCTGCTCCATTTCCTTCTTTCAGGTCTTATGTGGAATACTTGTGATAAAGACTAGCCTTCTCTAATGTAAAAAGAAGGGGTCATTAGAGAACAACTCTTCACCTTCAGTGTCTTATCACAGTTCTCTTATGTTTAGGATTTAGATAAGAGAAAATCCTAGGATATTTTTGCCCGTTTAATGAAGCAGGATTTGAATATGTGAGCGCTTTCTGAACACATCTGGAGTTCCACTATTCCAATTAGTAGTGCTGTAGATGATACCATTCCAAAGGCCTCTCTCCCTTCCTGGCAAGTGCTTATTATTTGATGGAATGTGGGTTTTTATAGTGACAGAAATGGGGGAATGAATTAAGAAGTGCTTGAGAAAAATTATAGTAAGGAAAGGCGGGTGGGGGGGACCAGCCTTCATAAGCTTTATGGGTTATTAGTCCAAAGAACTAGGCCTGAAATATGTAGTGTCCTGCCATGATGCTGCTGGTAGTTTTATGGGAACAATGGCATTTCCTACATATTAGCTTATCAGGCTGCCCTCTCTGCCTCACAGAGGGTAGGCTACAAATCACTGTGAACAGAGAAAGTGTATGACGAATGAACAGACAAAATACTTGAAATCTCATAAATTCCAGAAGGCATGGTCACTATGCCAGTGTGTGAAACCCTGTCATGCTGGGTCAGTGGGACTGGAGGGCATCCTACTGTGTGTGCTCGTTCTCCTAACGCTGCCCCTTGAGGCTCTAATTCAGCCAGAAGTAATGACTCTTGTGTTGCTGAACAGCCTTGGTTTTCCTTCTCAGAAATAAAAATGAGCTTCAGGTACCAATGAAGGATGCAAAGACTTAGAAAGAAATGCATCTCTGGAATTCTGTGGTATCAGTCACCAGTTGACAGGCTATTTAATAGGATACCATTAATGAGCAGTAGGTATATCAGTGCTTCTAAAGTCACCGTCTCTATTGCTTGTCTCTGAGATTAACTGATCAGCTACTTAGAGTCTATATAATTTACAGAAGAATATAGCTTTATTTGAGAGCAATATCTTTCCTAGGCAGGGACCACTTTCCAGAATTTACATGTGTAAGCCATTAGTTGAGTTCCGTATATGTTGAATTCCATATATGTTGAATATGACAGCATTTTAGCTGAGCAGCAAAGGAGTAGGAAGTGTTGAAGGAGGGATATTCCAGGCAAGGAGGAGAATGGTAGATTCAGGGCTTCGGAGTCTGATCACCTGGAATTGGAGATCCATTCTGGCCTTGTGGTCCAATCAAGTTATTTCACATACCCAAGTCCATTTCCTTATTCACAAAATGAGGATAATATCTACTTCATAGAATATAAGGGTTAAATAAAGTAATAGCAATAAATGCCTGGCAATTTAATGCATTGATGCTATTGTAAATGAGGTAAAAACTATAGATTTTCCTCCTCCTTGATGGGCTTATTCTTTTTTTTTTTTTTTTTTTTAAAGATTTTATTTATTTATTTGAGAGAGAGAATGAGAGAGAGAGAGAGAGAGAGAGCATGAGAAGGGGGAGGGTCAGAGGGAGAAGCAGACTCCCTGCCGAGCAGGGAGCCCGATGCGGGACTCGATCCCGGGACTCCAGGATCATGACCTAAGCCGAAGGCAGTCGCTTAACCAACTGAGCCACCCAGGCGCCCGATGGGCTTATTCTTAGTCCAGTTTCATCTCCATTCTCTCTCCTTACCAGAGTCTAGTTAGAACTGCTATTAGTTGGAATATACTTGGAATAGAGGAAAGTTAAATACGTTTTTCAAACCCTTATCACTAGAAGAATAAACTATGTTGATTATCTCTGAGGGGATATTTTTAAGCTTAATTAAACAAACATTTAGATCATCCTTTAAAATGTGCTGGATGATTATGCTTATACTAGCCTTGTTTTTATATATCCCCAGGGACATCTTCAGACATATGCATAAATCACTCAATAAGCAAGTGTGTATGGAGAGCTTACTGTATGCTTGATACAGAGGTTGAGTTATTAGAACCAGTCCCGTGGCAGGCAGACTAGTATATTGTGGTGATGCTTTTTCCTATGATTTTTTTTTTTCCTATACATTTATAGGCCAGAAGCCGGGCTTATAAGGATTCTCTAAAGGAAGAAGAAAATAAAAAATTGCAAAAGAAGAAGGAGGAACAACATCAGAAGGTATTCACAAGATCCTATTAGTCACTGCTAATTATTTGCTTGTAGTACTAGATAATTTTGAAGGTTTTTTGAACAAAAATATTTACATACATGAAAATTATGAAAAAACAAGCATTAAAAATAAAAAGTGAGATCCGGGTGTATTTTCAGAGTATGATGGGGTGTGGTCAAAACTTCTGTTCAAAACTCTCATGGTACTTAGCTTCATAGAGCGGGTATAGTGTATCTGCTGTAGGTGGGCCAGTAATTCAGAAGATAACAGAACACTCGTGAACTTCTGATCTACAATATATATCAATGTCACTGTCATTTTTCAAACCAAAGATATATGAAATTATAAATAGTGTTCAGAGAATACTATAATGCATAACAAATAGCCATAAAAAGTTATGAAACTAGCTTAACTATTCACCTAAAAATGCACATATAAAACGAGGATACTCTACACATGTACACAAATATGTGAGGTATTCCAAATGTTTTGAGAATAGAAATCAGTGAAATGAATGCAGAGCCTCCTAAGAACAGTGCTTAAAGGGTAATTCTCGTTAGAATATAAAATTTCTGGCATGATAACCAAAAACATTCAATGTTGTGACTTGATGGTCATACTTGCCTTTTCTACATATGCTCAGATGGGGCCAGAAGCTCCTCAGCATGGGATGAGAATGAAGACCAGTGGTTTGCTCCAAGGTGTCTCTTCATTCCAGATCTTTTAAAGAACAAAATAAATTATTTAGCTGGTTGGACACCGTTATCTTCCCCATCATTCTCCTTTTCCAGCTTCTCCTCTTGCCATATTGGTGGTTGATAAATCCTGTCATTTCTTCCAGAATATCTCTCAAATCTATTCCTTTATTATACAATTAACTTGAATTCTAACTCTCATTTGATTTCCTTGAGTTAACTGGTTTAAATTTTTTCTTTATGTCTTTGCTGCACAACATAATTTATTATGTCAATTGTGTGTAAAATCACTTTATGAAATAGACTGTATGTACTGATTGTCACTGCTATAATTTGACGCTTTTGAGTGCTATCCTCCTTCCAACAATGGTCAACCCCTTACTCGTCATTTCCATCAGCATACAGCATAGATGACTGTGTCATTCAACTGCTTTGTGCATCGTTGGTAATAATTAAATCATTGGAAGAAATAATTTAAGTTGTACATTTAGTTATTGAGCCACTATGTAAATAATGAAGAATCCAAAAAACATTTTTATTCCTTTGTGCTTTTTTAAAAACATCTTTTTCTTTTGACAAAGGCCTCATATTGAAATCCTCAATTAAATAATTAATATTATAGTAAGATTCTGTAGTAATTAGCATGTAGCAGCTAAGTCTGATGTACACTCGTGTTGTATTTTCAATAATGTCTGTCAAGTGACATGTAAATGTTGGTCTATTTCTATGACCTTTTAACTTAATATCAAGTCCTGAGGTACTTAGATACTGAGGAGAATGTTATGAAGTCAGTGTTAAGATATGATTTATATAAAAATAACTTCTAGTGAATTTTAAATAGTACTTTATAAAGTTTGGTGGAATACTTGCAACATGAAAACCATTAAAAGTAGAACATTTCACAAAGAGAATGCTCAACAGATTAGAAAATCAGATCTGGGATTTAATTTTCAGGTTGAGCAGTTATTTTAAACAGTGAAAATTAAGCTTTTTATTTCTTAATCTTATTTTTCTTCTAGAGTTAGACAAATATTGATACATATTTTCTGGTTATTGATTGAGCATATTTTTCTTTTGCATAAATTATTTCCCTTTACTTACTGTAGCTTTTAGTAAAATGACTAACTTTGGCATATACATAATCCCATCATTAGAGTTTTCAATAACAGTAGGAGAGAGAAGGATATTTACCTTATTATTATTATTTTTTTAAAGATTTTATTTATTTTTTAGAGAGCGAGCGAGAGAGAAACAACATGAGAGGGGAGAGGGTCAGAGGGAGAAGCAGGCTCCCCGCTGAGCCAGGAGCCCGATGTGGGACTCGATCCCAGGACCCTGGGATCATGACCTGAGCCGAAGGCAGACGCTTAACCATCTGAGCCACCCAGGCACGCTTAACCATCTGAGCCACCCAGGCGCCCGGATATTTACCTTATTTTTATTTCTTTTCCTTTTTGTTCAATCTGTTGTTTACATGTCCATGAAGGCATTTCCTGATTGGTAGAATCTCTCATTCTGTATCACTTCTAGGATTTAGCTTAAGAAAACAAGGATCATGTTTATGGTAAGAAGATACAGAAAAGAACCCCAGACGTATAATATCACATCTATTCATGTGTTTATTCATTTCATTCATTCAACAAATATTTAGTGAACACCCACGATGAAGTGATTCATGAGCAGATAATCTAAGTTAAGTTGAGGTGATAGTACATTTATTTTCTCTGTGTGTCTTTTTCACATTCTTTCATTACTCTGATCTCTGGACACAGTAGGTTCTTCCTTAAAGTTAACCTTTCAATATTTTACATTTAATTCAGTTCCCTCTTCTTACATAAATTTATTTAATTCCCCTTTTCCCCTATATACTCAATATATTCTTCTCATTTGACTGCTTTTTTGGGGGAACAAGTACACTCACTCTTGAATTTCTAAAGTAACCCCTTCCCTTGATTCTGCTATCCTTAGAGACACTATCTCTTCTGCTTCTACTGGGGGAAAAAAAAAAAGACAAAGGTAATTTTACTATCATCACATCTTTATTATCCATTTTGCCCTTCGTTCCTTATGTTCTGACTTATATTTAGAAATGCTTGTACCAAAACCTCTCCAAAGGTAAATTCCTTCAATTCAGTGGTCATTTTGCAATCCCTGTCTCCCTGTAACTCTGTAACAGTATTTAATACCACTTTGAAGCTTTCCTTTTCTAGCTTTTTTTTTTTTTTCCTGGTGGATCTATCTCAGAGTAATCTATTCCAGTATCTGTCCATCCATCCATCCATCCAATCAACAAACATGTATTGAACTCCTATTATATTTGGAGGCTTCTGCAAGATGCTAGAGCTTCAATGAAGAACAGGATAGACAAGATCCCTGACTTCCCAAAGTTTGCTTCTATTTTTTTTTAAAAGATTTTATTTATTTATTTAACAGAGAGACAGCAAGAGAGGGGGAACACAAGCATGGGGAGTGGGAGAGGGAGAAGCATGCTTCCCCCTGAGCAGGGAGCCCGATCTGGGGCTTGATCCCAGGACCCCGGGATCATGACCTGAGCCGAAGGCAGACGCTTAAGGACTGAGCCACCCAGGTGCCCCCCCCAAAGTTTGCTTCTCAATGGAGGAGATAGACAATTAAAAGGAGACAAAGAAATAAAACACTGCATGTTTTAATTTATGGTGATCAGTCACTTTGTAGTATATGGTGATGTAGTCACTTTGTAGTCCTTCTTTCTTGCAAAAGAAGGAAATTGTGCATTGTGATAACTTCAGGGTGGTGTATTGAATACTGTTGATTGCCTACCTTTGTCCTAAAACCCTGATTTTTTTTTCCTCAGGTATACATCCTATTTGGCATAGCCCATCTTTCAGAGAAGGCAGGCACAGCCAAATCCCAGGGATCTAATCCCAAAGGGTCTAACTGCTCCTGGGAATTCCAGTCTCATGAACTGTGATTGATTTAGCTATGGACATGGGAAATTGTTCCAACCAATGAAACTTAAGGGAAGCCTGTCTTTCAATACAGATTTTTATCAATATGAAATATACTAGTCTTCCCATTTAATGATTTTCAGCTTGATTCCTTCTTTTGCCCTTTTTAAAAAATCTGATTCTAATATTTTCTCTTCACTTTTTTGTTAGAATTTATATGGCAATTTCTTTTTCCATCGTTTAATTTTTAACCTCTCTGTGTCATTTGGTTTAAATTATATTTCTAGTGACAAAAAGTAGCTGTTTTTCCTTTTACCCAGTATCATGATCTCTTTTTTTTTTTTTCCAGATTTTATTTATTTATTTGACAGAGAGAGCAAGAGAGCACAAGCAGGGGGAACAGTAGAGGGAGAAGGAGAAACAGGCTCCCTGCCAAGCAGGGACCCCGATGCAGGGCTTGATCCCAGCACGCCGGGATCATGACCTGAGCCGAAAGCAGACGCTTAACCATCTGAGCCACCCAGGCACCCCAGTCATGATTTCTTTTAATATATTCTCATTTATTGTGATTACTTGTGCATTTGTACATATTCTTGCTATGTGATTTGCTTTATAGCTATATTTTCTTTCTTGTTTTCCATTCTCTATTTTTTTGACTCTCTGAATTTTTTCTGTTCCATTTATTTTCCTTTCCTCCTTTCTCTCCTCTCTTCTCTACCTCTCCCGTCCCCTCCCTAGTGGTAATAAATTTCAGTGTTTTTGTTTTTGATCTTGTATGACCTTTGGTCTATTTAATCTCAAAATATATGTTTCACTTTAGGGAAATTTCTAATTCTTTTATGTTTCTTCTCCTATTTTGTCTCTGTTATTTATTTCTGGGATATGTATCAAATGGATTTTGGAAATCTGAGACCTATTCTTTATATCTCTTAATTGTTTTCCTTATACTTTCTGTTTGGCCTTTTTCGTTGCATTCTGGGAGAAATCTTTAATTAGATCATCCTGCTTACTAATTTATTTCATAAGTTTCCATTTTGCTTACTTGGCACATGTATTGAATTTATTTACCAAGATTGCTGACTTTTCCATAGCAATATTATGCTTTATAAGCACCATACTCTTTCTGATCTCTTCACTGATGGTAATTACACAAACATTAAGGTTTTCTATTTACTACTTTAACTGTATTTTTTCCTTTCCATTTAAGTTTTTTTTTTTTTTAATCTCCTGTGGTTTTCTTTCTCAATTGTAGGATTCTTGGTCATCTTGTTTCTTTGGGCATGTTGCCAAGTGAGGTAGTTAGGAGCTTGTCTTCTGGAAGTAGTAGCCTTTTTCTCCTATAGTCTGTAGGTACCTGGGACGTTGTCCTGTTTCTCTGAGCCCAGACACCCCTCCTCCATTCACTGGTTACCCACTGGCCCACGTCAGTGCTGTCTGCTGTGTAGTGCAAGTGTGGGAGGGAAAAGGGCCCGCTGCCAAGCTGCTCTCCATGAACTTCTCCATCTCATCCTCTTAGTGACTACCTCAGTATTCCGTCTTGGAGTTCTTTCAGAGGTACAGCTAACTCAGCTCAGCTTATCCTGCACGTTTGGTTCCCTGTGTAATTTATCCCGTCTCCTTTCTACCATTTGGGAACTTAAACAGATATCCAATAGGCCAGTTGCACTTACTGATTTTGCATGTTAATTGATTTTATATAGTCATTTGGAAAGTAAAAACAAGCCAAAAAAATAAGAAAATACTGAAATAATTGGGTGACAGAGAAAATTCTGTTAGAATATATAAAAAATTATGAGAGCATTTTATGGGGAATGCCATGCAAAGTTATATTCTCAGATGTTGTACTCAGAAAAGAAAAATCATAACTTTTAAATCCAATCAGTACTAAAAAAGAAATGAATTAAACATCCAATCTAAGAATTTAGAACACGAACAATAAAGGATACTGAAGGCAGTAATTAAGATAAGAACAGAAATTAATAATGACTTTAAGAAACAGCTGTTATAAAAATCCAACAGCTTGTTTTCTGATAAGGTCAACAAAATGAACAAATCTATGGCAAGACTAATCAAGAAGAGATTAGTAAAAATGCAAATACACAACATTAGAAAGGAGGAGCCAGAACCATAGATTTGGAAAAGATTAAGCTTATATTACTGTAGATAAGACTATGCTAATAAATCAAATATGTGGATTAAATGAATGATTTTACAGGGAAATATAAAACTCTAAAATGATTCAGAGTTAAAACACATAAAGACAAATGAAAATGCAAGTGATTTCTAAAGTTTTCTGAGAATTACTCTCCCCTAACAAGCTAAACTTGGAAAATTTTACCAGCAGGGTCATTGGAATTTTCAAGGAACACATTTTTTTCTCATGCTTTAGGAACAACTTCTTTAAAGTTGTTTCAGAGCAAGGAAAAAGATGAAGTAATTTAGAATTAATATTGAACTGTAATCCCCATGATGTCACAGCCTGATAAAGAGAAGCACACACACATAGAAACTTGTAGAGGTTAACTTTGAAAGAAAATTCTAGTTATTTTTTCTCTTACTTAATTTACCAAGGCAAAGTAAGGTTTATTCTAGGAATGTGAAGGTGACTGACTATATATTATAACTTTTTATATCTTTTCACTACAGGATAGGTCATGAAAAAAATCCATTGGACCACCTCTTTAGCTATAGAAAAAAAAAAGAGGCATTGATAAATTTTAATCTCTTTTACTAATTTAAAAACAACAAAAACAAATATGGTGAACTAGAAATTTAAAAGGTTGTCTTAACATACATATAGTCTTCCAAACCAATAACCAACATTAACTCAATGGTGAAATATTAGAGCAGTGAACAATATCAGGACATCTTCAACCCCTACTACCACCAATCAGTATCCGCACCTGAAATTCTAACCTAGTGCTTTGTAAAGTTATTTGATGGAAAACATTTTTTCTTTAAACTGAAAACTCTTAATATAGCATGGAACAAGGTTTGGGAATTATTTTAAGCAACTTGATAAGACAAAAATAAAAAAGGAGCCTTTCTAATTATTGAAAATAAGTACAATTATTTTTGGATGAGAGCAATTTGCCTGTACAACCTAAGAGAATCAACTGAAAAATGATTAGAACAAATGGAATTAAAGAGTTATAAAATACATACAGGAATCAAAAACTTTCTCAAATATTAGCAAACATCAATTAGAAAATAAAATGGAATAAAAAGACCTTATCAAAAAACAACTATGTAAACACATTGCTCAATTAAAAAAAAAAAAAGGCCAAAAAACTCCCAAACTCTCCTATGACCCGTAAGTGTCAGTTTGAATAATGTAGAGATGGATGATGATCCTGAATGGTAAAATTCAATATTGTAATCACTGTAGTTCTATCCAAATTAGTGAGGTGTGTGCAATTCCAATAAAACTCTCAGTGTGGAATGAGGTGATTTGAAAAACTATTTCTACATTTCAACCGTGAGAATAATCACAAGATTAAATAAGAAGCTTTACAAAAATATGGATAACAATTTGTGTGTTTGCTGGGGCAAGGAGAGTGTACAGAATTAGCTATTAAAAAATACCTCAAACTCCCTTGTACTGCTGCTCGTAAGAGGTGAACCGAAGGGCTCTTTGACAACATCAAATTAGAGTTTCCAAAATGTGAAATTATTAGATATAAAAGGTATAAGTTTGTTTTGCAGAAATAATCAGAGATCAGAGATGTATATAAGATGTACGTACAACATTTTTTTTTTTTAATATTACTGGGAGGTTTGAAATAATTTGTTCAGTGATAGAGGATTTGAGGTTTTTGAAGTTTGGAATACCATGCAGCAAGTGTTACTGTGTTTTAATGATATGGGGAATATGATCACCTATATAAAAATGAAAAAAAAATTTATAAAACAGACTCTGGGCTTTTGAAACCTGCCTCTTCTTATTGTGCTTTGTGCAAATTACCTCATCCCTCTAAGCTTTATTATGTATGATAGTTATTTACCTTGTGATACTGTTTCTAGGATCAAATGAGAGAAGCTTGTGGAAAGTTTATCTTAATGCCTGGCATGTGGTAAGCCTACAAATGTGACCTGAGCTGCTGCTAAGAAGTTATAATCTGTGTGTATAAATCAAGATATGAAGGAAACTGACATGTTATCCCTGGGTAGAGAGATTTTATGGGTGATTATTATTTCTTCCTTTATTTTTTATTTTTAAAAAAGATTTTATTTATTCGAGAGAGAGAAAGTGAGAGCATGAGCAGGGGGGAGGGGCAGTGAGAGAGACAGGGAGAAGCAGACTCCCCACTGAGCAGGGAGCCTGAAGACACAGGGCTCCATCCCAGGATCCTGGGATCAGGACCTGAGCCGAAAGGTAGATGTTTGACTGACTGAGCCACCCAGGCACCTCTATGTCTTCCTTTATAGTTTCTGCACTTTCTACACTTTCCACAATGAATAAGTAACTTTTATGAGAAATATTTTTTAAAAGAAGAACGTTGATAGGATATATTTCTGGGTTGGGAGATAAGAGAGCTGGTGATTCAATGCTTATTATAGCAGGAAGTCCATTTCTCTTTATATTGAAGTGGTAGAACTAACAATAATTAGTGAAAGGAGAATACACAGTATTAATGCATTTTTGACTCCCCTACTTTCCCCATTAATATTTACTTCTTTTGATTTGGTTGTCTCCTCTTAATTTTTTGAAGTGGTTTCCACTTTTTTTCCTTAGTGAAGGCCATCTTTGTCCTTCTGGGCAAAGGTATTGCTGTGAGGAGCCCCCAAACCAGGACCTCTCTAAACTGTCCCCTCCCCATACAGCTCCTCTCTTGTATTAAAAAACATTCAAAAGAAGGGGTTCTTTAACATCCGTGGCATCAACTCTCCTGCTTCCACTATCCTTTTCCTCTTGAGTTGAGAGAACACCCTCTCCTGGGAGAAGTTTGTCCTGGCCAGGCGATGGCACTTTAATGTTTACGTGAAGCGGTCAAGCTGAACCATGTCGGAACATGCCTCACTGGGATTCTGACATGATTTCAAAATGACCCTATTTTACTCTTCAGTGACTGCACGATAGCCTTGCTCTGGGGCATCCCTTTCACTCTGGCCACATCAGGTTTCTCCAGTGTCCCGCTTGCACACACCGGGCTGTCGTGTGGTTGACCCTTTGATACATTGGACCACAGAGGAGCGACTTCTACATCCTCTAGCAGGAAATGGTGAACCCTCTACTTTCTGTTGTTAGCTTGGGCCCCAGGCTGATCTTTGGCACTTTCTGTAGCTCCCCGGCCAAGCAGTCTGTCCCCCAACGAGAGCAACCCCACCAGAGGGGTGAGCAAAGGCAGAGGCACGGTTTGCTGTGTTGTCTGCATTTACCTACCCCACTCTGGCCAATGTTTACAGCAGGTTCTGCTCGTAGCATCTCCAAGATGTTATTTTATTTATCCTATTACTTCAGTGCCCTCTTTGTATGCAGCTCTGTCTGAATGTAGCGAGATGTGGAAAGCAATGAGAAGATATGCTCTCTTTCCTCTGGGAGCCTTCATGACCCATGTATATTGTTGAACAACACCCAGCAGTATTTGCTCCTTGTTTCTCTGCACCCGTTGCTTTGTAGCCCCATGTCCTGTTGCTTGAACTGGTGTTCCGCAACACATCTCTTTGTGTTTCGTCTCACAGTTGTTTCTGGCCTGTCTCCCTCGTTACACTGTGGTTTCCTTCAAAGTGGAGCTGTGTCTATTTGCATCTGTACCTGCAGCATGAATCCAGGTGTCTGGAAAACAATTGGTGCTTAACAAATGTGTATTGAGTGGGACAGGCTTGATGGTTTCTCAGACGCTGTGTGTCATATTCCTCCTGCTTAAAAGTGTTTTGATGTCCTTAATGTCCAAAGCTCAGTCCTTGGAACAAGAACAACTTATTTGTGTCTGTCCAACTAGATATTGCACTTCTGGATGAGAAACCAGTAAATGAACCAAGGATATGCTCATAAGGCATGCGGATGCATCTGCAATGGCTGTCAATTCAGCAGAACAAATTAATTAGTTGAAATTATCCTTCGTGGTACCAAAGGAAAACCAGCCTCTCTCTAGTAAATACGCTTTGCTAGATATAGAATAATAATCCTGAGTGCAGCTTTGCCAGAGCCTCCCCTCTGCCATCTGGAGCGATGTTCCTGCATGGTGATGCCTCAACAGCTCTGTCCCCGTTTCCCTCCCACTCTGTGTTTTCTCCTCTCCCTGTCCTTGCTCTGTCATAGGAGGATGCGTGTTACTTCTCTTCCTGCCCTCTTTTCTTCCTCCCTGGCAGTTCTTGGCTTCAGAATGTAGTGTTTTGCTTTTTAACATCTTTACATATAAAAAACTATGTATTCATTAGGATTTTTAAATAGAAGAAAATATAAAGGACCAGAAATGGCCTCCCATGCAGATAAATCTCTGTTGATAGTATGAGGAAGTAATGTATGCACATGGATCAAAAGTTAGAAAGCAAAAATTATATGTGATGTTAAAGCTCCTTACCCTGCCTATCTACCTTCCATGCTTCTCTCCCCAGTGATAATTACAGTTAACATTTTGGTGTATTTTTTTTATAAAATTATTTTAAATATGATACACATCTGTATATAAAAGTTGAAATGGATGTACATGTATCTTTTCTATTTATATGGAATAATCCCAAGAAAACTGCTCTGAACCTATTTTTCCCCCTCTATTTATTTTATTTATTTGTCTCATGAGAAAAAGTTTTTTGAGTATTTGACACAGAATGTTACACTAGTTTCAGGTGTACAACTTAGTGAATTAACAAGTTTATCCATTATGCTATGTTCACTACAAGCTTAGCTACCATCTGTCCCAATACATCACTTTTACAATATCATTGACTGTATTCCTTTTTCTATGTCTTTTATTCCTGTGACTTATTCATTCCATTACTGGAAGCTTTCACCCATTTTGCCCAACCCTCACCTCCCTCCCCTCTGGCAACCATCAGTTTGTTCTCTGAACCTATCTCTTATTACTTAGTATATCTTAGAGATCCCTCTATAAGTGCCTCCCCTTCTCTCTCATCTACCTTATTCTTTGTATCTCCTGCATGGTATTTCATTGTGTAAATTGTTTACTTACTGGTCCAGTTCCTTATTAATGGGCACTAAGACTTTCTCTTGAACTTTTACTTTTCAATACTACAACTGTGACTATCCCTGTATGTGTATCTTTGAACAATTCTGCAAAGGAGGTGTGCATTTTACCTGTTGATGGTTGTTGCCAAATTGTCCAAAAACTAAATCAGTTTTCACTAATTTAGATATGTCACCAAAGTGCTTGACTATACTTGTTTTTCTGTTGATCTTTTCTAGTTTTTTTCAGTATGATAGAAAAATTTTATCTCATTGTTCTGATTTATATTTCTTTGTGCGTGAAGATGATGACCATTTTGAATTTACAAGCAATCTGTACTTTGCGAATTTTCCCTTCCTATCCTTTGGCCCTTTCTCTGTTTGGTTGTTGTTTTTTCTCATTAGTTTATATGAGGCCACCTCCTCAGGCTTCCCCTGAGCCTTGATCTAAAATAGTAACTGAGCTTCACATCAGTGTGTTTAATCCTCCACATAGGATTACAACTGGATATATTTCTCACTTGTTTATGGGTTTCCTTTTTTCTAGAGTAGAAACTCTTAAGGAGCAAAGTTCTCCTCTAACTTGTTCATTATTGTATCCCTGTCACATAGATCCAAGCCTGGCTCATAAGAAGCACTCAGATGTTGTTGAATGAATGAAAGAATAATTGAGTTAGTTTATACGTGTTATAAAATTTTTTTTAAGTTTGTTTTCTAATTTTGTTTATGCTACTTTTTCCGATGGAAGCTTTGAATTTTTATGCAGCCAAATTTACCAATCATTTTCCTTTATGATTTCTGAACCTTCCTTGCTCTACACCTATAAATAAATTTACCCAAGCCTTCTGTGAAAACTCCTGTGGTTCCATCTTTTAAGTTCAAATCTTAGACCTCAATAAAATTTTTCTATTTAAAAAATGTAGTTTTAATTTTTCTCGGAATAGTTAACTAGTTCTTCATCATTCGTTGAATTGTCTCTCCTGCATGCATTTGGCATACAACTTTGTGGTAAACTACATTTCCGTGGATTCCTGAACTCAATCAAATTGTTTAAAGTGCTGTAATTTCATGATAGGTTTTAATATTTGGAGAATCTGATTCTCCCTCATTTCTTCTTTTTTTTTTCATGGCTATGATTGCATATTTTTTCCAGATGAACTACAGGATCATTTTTGCCAAGGCTGAAAAAAATAGTTTGAAGAAATACGTAATAATATTCATGTATAGCCAGTATATATACCTTTTATAGTTTTTGTCTTTGTCTCATGTCTAGAACTGATGAGAATTTAATTTGTTCAGAGTTCATGTTATTTGACTTAGAATGGGCTGGATATCAGAAGTTGCTCCTTGGAGAAATGGGTTAGTGCATGTGAGAAGAATTAGCATCCTTTGACAAGAGAGTTTTTTTATTTAAGCTAGATATGTTCTGCTAGAACTTTGAGTTTAAATGGGGGCTATATTCTGGCATTTATACTTGAGTATGATGAACTACTGACAAGTTATTCTTAATCTTAACTGCCTATTTTGGATGCATCTTTCAGGAGATTAGATAAAAAAAGTCTGAGCTTTAGTCTTTATTTTGCGACTAATGAGCCATTTAGCTCTTGATAAGTTACTTAAGCTGAGTTTCTGATCTTGTTCCTCATCTGTAAAATAAGCATAATCTTCACTCATCAATTAATACTTTATTTATCTGCCTATCTTTGGGAATTATTGTAAGGATCAAATAACAGAATTCTGGTAAAATTTTTGTTGGAAAATGTTAAGTTCTGGTTAAACATTGTACCTTTAAAATATTTCATTTGCTTATCTCTAGTCTCTCTCTCCCTAAAGCCCATTGAAAAGATGATAAAGGGAAAATTTTTTTTTTAAAGATTTTATTTATTTATTTGAGACAGAGAGAATGAGAGAGAGCATGAGAGGGGGGAGGGTCAGAGGGAGCAGACTTCCTGCTGAGCAGGGAGCCCGATGCGGGACGCGATCCCGAGACTCCAGGATCATGACCTGAGCCGAAGGCAGTCGCTTAACCAACTGAGCCACCCAGGCGCCCGGGAAATTTTTTTTTTTAAGATTTATTTATTTTGGGGCACCTGGGTGGCTCAGTCGTTAAGCGTCTGCCTTCGGCTCAGGTCATGATCTCAGGGTCCTGGGATCGAGCCCCGCATCGGGCTCCTGATCGGCGGGAGGCCTGCCTCTCCCTCTCCCACTCCCCCTGCTTGTGCTCCCTCTCTCGCTGTGTCTCTCCCTGTCAAATAAATAAATAAAATCTTTAAAAAAAAAAAGATTTATTTATTTTAGGGAGAGAGAGAACATCTTTGCACTGCCCGCCCCCCCCCCAAATTTTTTTTCAAAGCCATAAGCCAGTAAGAGCAAAAGAACAGGTTGGAGACTGCAGTAAAGAAAAGGAACCAGCAGAATTTTGGAAGCTAAAACATAGAGCAGGAAAAGCCAGAACTCATTTGCAAGAAGTCATAAGGTGTATGTTTTTTCAAAGTTAAGAAATAGAAGAATATGCATACTATTAAGAAGGAGGTAATTGGAAGATAAACCACACACAGGAATTGAAAGTGATTTGGAGGTTAATGGGGGAGGACAGGAGCTTCTTTTATTGTAGTATAAGGCTTGGTAGTACTAATAATAAGTAGCTCTCTTACTTGGTAGACTTTTAACTATGTTCATACATTATAGTGACAAAAAATAAAATGAAATAAATGACTTTATGCCATTTGGACTTTATGTCATTGCAGGAAAGTGAGTCTCTAGCACAAGGCTTGGCATCTAGTGCATAAATGCCTGTAGAATGGTTGAATGAATATTGTTCAATTATTTAGAAAACTCTTTGATTTTTTTCTCTTGGTGGTGGTGCTGGATAGCAATTAGAATTAAATATGTGCTTTAAGGATTGATGAGTAATATATTTGGGATATCACAGTATATGAAACCAGTCTCTTTGTTTTGGGGATGGTGGAATGTTAGAAGGCCTTTGAATAAAGTTAAAAAAGTAAAATGTCAACTTGAACTTTGAATTTATTTTATATTTTGCATCCAGGACATTTTGTGGTTAAAAATATCCCCTTGCCTTTTCCTGTCTTTGAAAAGTGGTTAAAAATCAGTTAGCCTCAAGGAAGACACTTGAATACTAGAGAAATCCTGGCACCTAGTTCTTTGGCTTAATACCATAAGCAGAGTAACTAAGTTTGGAAGTTACCTCTTCTAGGAAAATAATCAGAATAAGCAGAGATTTAGTTGTAGTAAAATGATCTCCTACCCGAAGCAAAGTATCCCCTCTAGGGAGTCCAAAGTTCTGCTGGTATTAGAAATAACTAGTCAATAATAGGTAAGTTGATTATTCTCCAGGATGGAGAACGTTTTCCTAATGGAATTGCACTACAGAATTGAGTCCAACATTTATTTGTAAGCTGCTATAAATTTATTGGGAAAGAAATGTTAGAGAAATACCAGGAAGTAGTATTGTGTGACATTTCTTGAACAACTGATGTGATTTTTCTTTGGAAGACACAGGTGAGTTTGACTCATGTTGTATTTTCCTCTGTGTATGTTGTACCTATTAGTCTAATATCTTGAGCATGCACATTGGCGTTTTAATCTTACAATTTTATACTCCCAGAGCTATTGTTTGACTCAGGCACAATTATTTTTGCTACCTAATTATATTTTCACATGGAAATGGTACTTAAGTAGAAGTTTCAAAAATGAAATATTATACCAGCTCAGGCTAAATATGTAATTGATTTGGGTATCTTCTGTACAACCATGTTAATTGAAAGCCATATTTTAAAACTTTTATTGTTCTTAGAGTGAATTACTGGAATTTAACCGACAGCAACAGGAGGAAGAAAGAACCAAAGCCCGCCAAGCTGAACACAGAAGGTATAAATGGCTAATAAGATAAGCATCCTTGATTAAAATAACTACCTATAAAGTTTTTGCAATGTTTTAAGAAAACACTATAGTCATATTGAATATGGTTTTGGAATCTATATTACCTTTTTAATCTTTATATTATTGGGGTATGGTATGTATCTGAGGATGCCAACTGCTACATACATACACACATACACATACAATATCTGATTTTTCATACATACACATACAATATCCAATTTTTTCTGGATAGGTGGCATAAATTCACACTAGAAAACGGAATCATGCGGTCAAGCTATTTGTTTATTTAGGAGATACTTAATTTGCCTCCCATGGGACAAAGAATCTTATTACTTTGAGATGATCTTTTACTATTTGTAGACAACTTTAGAATAATTGAACTCGTATAGATGGTGAGATACTCATACTTGAATATGAAAGGTCAGACAAGAACTATTTTATATTGACTAACATATTAGGAAAAATATCTTAAAATAGAACCATTAAACAATTTTTAACATTGTAAGTACTCTCTTATCCTTAATATCAGACACTGAGAATACCCAGTAAAATATCATATTGATGTTGGGCCAGTGCTAATTACCTCCATATCTATCATTATTCTAGGATTTTCCTGGGGGTGCTTGGGTTATCTGAGTTTATTGCAGTGTGCTTGAGGATCTCAGAAGAATTTAATGTAAAGGCTTTCCTGATCTAAAAGAGCAAATTCTTTTGAAGCTGAGTGGTTTCATTTATACGTTTAACCTTCCCACTATTGCTATTGTGTATTTTTTAGTTGTGGTGGTTTCATTTTGTAATTGAGACTTTACAAAGTGTTAATGGAAGCTCCCAATTCTGCTGGAGCTGTGAACTATGGATGGGTACTCATATTTTTTTTCTTTTTTTGCTGGATTATTCTGCTTCCATAGTCCAGTCAAAATAGTTTTAAAATGTCAAGTTTATGTGGTTTTCTCTGACTAAAAGACATCAAAATTCTGATACACTGGTTAGGCTATTTTTTGGGGTAAGTGGTAACAGTTACTGCTACCTATTTTTTTTTTTTAAATAAAGTAGGATATAAAATAGTTTAGTCTCTTATTGGTTTTTCTCATTTTCTCTTTAAAATTATTTCTACTAAAAAACCTGATAGTGCATTTCTTTAACACTGGTTGTTAGTAAGTAGCCAGTTATTTCTCTGGATTTCTGAGGATTGATTAGATTGTAAAGCTTTAAGCATCTTAAAGATAGTGAGATATGTTACATTAATAGGCCCTCTTGCTAAGAAATTCATGTTCAGTGGTCATCCAATAAAAATGAAAGTTATTTGATTAGAGGGGGAAAGGATTAATTTCTTGTTGTAGGAAACTTGACCCTCATTCTTTATTTCCATAATACTGGATACCTAAATATTGGTGGGGCTATTTATTTTCTACACCTTATTTTCTCTTTTTATTGATTCTGGTTAAATATAGATGCAAATTTAATCTAAGAGGAAATCTCTCCTCTTAGATTAAATTAAATCTCCTCTGCTAATAACCTCAGTAACCAGTTTTGAGGTAACTGATCAAGTTTTTGAACACATATTTTATGTTCTCACTCAGTTTTTGAGGAGAGCATATGTTTGTATTGTCCTTTAGAGTTTACAGTGAGCTTTCGCATGTTAAATGAAAATACTCATTCAGTAGTCTCTTAATGAATAAAATCACTGTGACTGTTCCTGCTGAAGGCAATAGCATTAGCTGTGTGTGTGGGGGGGTTTGTGGATGTGTTATGTGTAGAGGCCATAAGTTAGGTTTTCTCCAGGGACATAATTTTATTAGAGTCAAAAAGACAACATGCTTTCTACTATTTAGAAGTTGACATAGCAGACAACTCGACTCTGTGTTTTATAATAGAAAGCTTGTGGAATTCCTCACAAGCTTTTCCAATGCATCCTATATTGATTGAGCCCTTCTGCACCTGAACCTGACCCATGGTAACTTTCCAAGTAAGAAAAGACAGTTGAAACCTCAAAGAGAAAAGACAAAGCATGGGGGTCAAGGACTTGAAAAGATCTGCTCTATGAGCTGAAAACTGGAGTGAACTGAATTGATTTATTGAAACTTGAACCCTTCTTAAATAGTAGTTTTTATCCATATTAACCCTTAGAAGAAAATCCAGAGCAGTGGTTTGACAGCAATAAAATGTATGCACTTTCTAACACTAGTAAACAAATCTATAAACTGGTACTCTTTCTTCTCTTTGAATTCTCTATAGGAATTGAGAAAAAACAATCTCTTTACCACCTATGATCTCTTGTTGACCCACTGTGCTGTCCTCTTAGTAACTGATGCTCAAAAGCGAATCATACCACCCACGTACATGACAAGCCATCAGTCTTCACAGTGTGTGAACAAACTGAGAGCTGTGGACATTGGGCTGTTTTGCAGCCTATACTCACCACCATTGGTGGTTTCATTATGCAGTCACAGAAGTAGGCAGATGTGGGGACCATACACCTGGATGATTCATTTATTCACTTTTTACCTATCAGGACACACTCCATGAAGGATTTGTTCTAGGCACCGGGAATAGGCATGAAATAGCAGAGAACATCCCTGACTGCATGGAAATTACAATCTGGAGAAAAGAAATAGAAGTCAACAAGTTAACAGCAGGAGTATTTCAGACAATGATATGTATGTGAGGAGAGAGACTGGAGGTGACAGTTCCTCCATGAAGAGGTAACATCAAAGGACAAGAGCCAGTCAGATAGAGATTGGGGTGCAAAACATACACTTAGATGTCCCCTATTATTAGGTATATAGGAAAAAAATGCAAAGGCCCTCAAGTGGGAATGAGTTTGGACTTTTTGAGTCTCAAGCAGTTGGATTATAGATGGTGAGGAAGAGAATAAGATGAAATGAGGTTGGCAGGAGCCAGAAAATACAAGATTTTGTAAGCCAGTGATTTTATTCTAAGACTAATGGGAAATCATAAGAGACTCTTAACTCTAGGAAACAAACTGAAGGTTGCTGGAGGGAAGGGGGTGGGGGGATGGGGTAACTGGATGATGGGCATTAAGGAGGGCACATGATGGAATGAGCACTGGTGGTTATATGCAACTGATGAATCATGAAATTCTACCTCTGAAACTAATACGCTATATGTTAATTAATTAAGTTGAATTTAAATAAATTAAAAAGACTAATGGAAAATCATAGGAGGGTTTTAAACAAAAGGAAGGCATGATCCCTTTTATAATTTAGTAAGGTGGTTGTGTGGAGAACGAATTACAGAGGGTGGGAGTGGAAGCAAAAGCAACATGAGAGAGGATAGTGATTTAGACTAGAATGGTGGCCATGGGAAGTTTTTTTTTATATATATATAATCTATAACACACAGGAAAATCCATGAAACAAGTATTTAGAATGATTAATTACAGAGTGAACATCCAAGTAGCCAGCTCCAGAAATAGAATATAACCACCACCCTACAGTTAACCCTTATTCTGACCTCTATGATAATAATTTTCTTGCCTTTCCTTAAGTTTTACCTTCTATGTGTTAACCTTAATTTCTGAAATTGATTGCTGCAAGTATGACCAAACATGGGGAAAAGATATACCCATTCTTTCTTTTGAAAGTTTGAGTTTCCCTTTTCTGATATTTCCCATTTCTTATACTCTCTTCCTATTTTCCTTCTACTTTGCACTTATGGGATTTACTTTAGCAAGACTGGCAGAGGGGTACAGGGCATATGGGAGGGACATTTCCATTGCAACAATAGTGCCACAGAGCTATTTTGGGTTCCCTTCATATTTCAGGTCTTGCTGAAGCTTCCACCCCTCCTCAGCCTCTAGAGTTCACACCTGGCATGGCCTGGAGGGGTATGGTTGCTGGGCAATAAGGCTCTTGCTGAACTGGTAGAAGATGAAGGACTGAAGCTCTGAAGTTCAGAATTGTGCCCCCTCTGGCTGGAGCCATAACTGGCCCCAATTCCAGCAAAGGGCTGTTAACAGCATGTCAGGTGGCTAATGTGAAGTTTTCTATAGATAACTTCTAAGCTGAGGGGGAAAGCAATCCTCACAGTCAGTTCATACAGCATGTTAGGTTCTCAAAAATTTCTCAGCCCTGTAGCAAGCTTTCCACTTACACACATTTTTCATTGTTTAAAGGGTAAATAATGTTTTTCTGGACCGGCTCCAAGGCAAAAGTCAACCAGGTGGCTTCAAGCACTTTGGAGGCCATTGAAATATGAATAGTGGTGACAGCTGG
The DNA here is from genome assembly GCF_002201575.2 of Neomonachus schauinslandi. Classification (NCBI taxonomy): domain Eukaryota; kingdom Metazoa; phylum Chordata; class Mammalia; order Carnivora; family Phocidae; genus Neomonachus; species Neomonachus schauinslandi. The sequence continues at coordinate 53,262,829 of NC_058405.1, read as the reverse complement.
GTGAGTTTTTTCTTTTCTCTTAAAAAAAAAAAAAAACTTTCAAAGTTGAAGAGTAAAAACAATGAGAATTTTAAAAATATGTTGTGGCTTTCTCCCAAGATACTATTTTTTTGGTGTGCTGTTCAGCTGTGTGATGGGCAGTCAGCCAGGGTGATTACTGTAAGTTCCACAATAGTTTCTAGAGAGAAGGAGAAAGTCCTGGTTTCATTGCTGGCCAATCAAAATAAAAATGACACCTGCCCTTTGTTCTCAGTGTGATTGCCTGGACTGTAAAGATTTTTTATCACCCCTTGCCCAGACCTACAACAAAAACAAATGAATTTTTTTTTTCAAGAGGATTTTAAGTGCAATATGGTTATAAAAATAGTGAGCATTCTCTAGTAATATATTCTTTCAGTGAAACTAGCACATCAAAGAAGCCAGTATTTAATTTTTCACTACAAAATGATTTAAAAAAAAACCCTACAGCAAAAGGCACTTTTTGGAAATGAAATGTCCTTATGGATTTGTGAAGAAAACCTTGCAACTGTGTTGTAATATGTGTTTAATGTGTTTTGTGTGCACAATATATCATTGAACCAGCATCGAATCTTTGGAATGTGTATGGCTGCGGGCTTTGCAATGTGTATAGAATCAAAACTACACTGGGTTTTATAATTTAATTGAAGCCCAAGTGCATATGTACCTACTAAAAAAATGGAGCAGATAGAAATCTTTAAACTGGTAAAATACAACAAAATAATCAAGTGCTTGCTGGAAACCTTACAGATCACGCTTTAATAAATACTTGATGGACAAAAGATAATTTTTGAGAAGACAATCTGCTGGAAATCTTATGCATGTTTTCTTGAAAGGCATTTAGTAGTTAAAAGTGATGAATAGATTTCACAAATATATATATTCAACTATCTTCTATATATATACATATAGAAGATAATTGAATGTAGGCAAATTTGCAAGGAATGATACTGGATGTGTATCCATAATGTATGTTCATGTGTATAACTGTGGCATTCAGAATAGGGACAACATGGAAGAGAGAGAAAAGAAAACACAATATTTTTGTATCAGGAGTTACAATTTATGAATTATTGACTTATTCATAAGAATATATGAGTAGGAGTCCTGTGGAAAATGGGGCATTGTGACTGAAGACCTTATCCAAGCTCATGGAATTTATAAGTTGTGAGACATGATTGAAACTTGGATTTTGGACAAGACTTGGAAACTTCACATTTTCTCCTCTACTTACCAACTCTCGAAATTTAGAAAGTACTTAGAAAAATACCTGGAATTGAGGGGAAGATGATGGGAGAGAGTAAATGAATACCACGTGGGCTGCTGTTAAGGGAATGAGAATTTGGAAATCTGGTTCACCACTGACTAATGGTAGCCTTTATGGAAGTGAGCTATAAATCTCTGCTTAGATTCTTCATGGATAAAAAGAAAAGAACATCATTTTATTTTGATATGTGTGAAGGTTATTAAAGTTTCCTTAGTAGGACAGTCTTGGTCAAGTCCAAGATGGTTATCAGCTCTTCCCTTACTTGAAAGAAGCAGTGACAGAAAGGCGAGAGTTTCCTCAGGGCCCCACCTCCACCTCCCTACAGACATCCTTACCTCTATGTCTGTTTCTCCTTGGGGACCAGATTCTTTCTCATCCACCTACCAGGGGACTTTATTCTAATGATACTCCCCTCTCTCCTGAAAATTCAAATGTTCCTCTGAACTAGAAAATTCCCATCAGCATAAAATAGAAATATAAATTATATTGATACCCTTCTCCCTCTTGCTACTGTCCTGTTTCTTTGTTCCCCTTTCAAGCAAAACTTCAAGAGGTATCTATCCTTTAGCTGTCTGTAATTTCTTTCTTCCCATTTCTCTTAAACTCATTTAAATCATGATTTAGACTTTATCAGTCCAACCATAATGCTCTTGTCATGGTCACTAATGACGTCCACATTACAAAGTCCAGTGGTTATTTTTCAGTCTTCCTCTTTTGACCTACTGGCATCATTTGTCATGGTGAAACATTCCTTCCTCTCTGAAGCCCTTTACTTGGCTTCTGGGGCATTATACTCTCCTGGGTTCCCACCAATCCTAGTGGCTACTCCTTTTCATTCTCCTTTGCTGAATCCCCTGCATCTTGCTGTCCTCTCAACATTGGAGCACCTCAGAATGCCACCTTGGATCACCTTCTGAACTTTATGTTCACTTAACACCTTGGTGGCCTCATTCATTCTCATGAATTTAAATACCATTTATATGTTTATTACTCCCACATTTCTAATTCCAGCCTTGACCTCTTGACTCCAGACTTGCATATCCATTTATCCACTCAACATCTCTACTTGCATCTCTAATGGACATTTCAACCTTAACATGTCTAAAAGTTAACCTTTGATTCCTTCTACCTGAGTGCTCCATCTGCACTTTTTCCTTTTATATATTGGTACAACCCATCTCACATTACTCACAATTGATCCATCAGCAAATCCTCTGGACTTCTCCTCCAAATATGTACAAACCAGCAGCTTCTCACTACCTCCATCACTATCATCCTACTTCTAACCTCCGTTAGTGCTCAGCTAGAATCTGGAAATAGTCTCCTAGATGGTTTCCTTGCTTCCACACTTAGCCACATACAACCTATTCTCAATATGAGTTATCCCTTTGAAACAGAAGCCAGATCCCGTCACTTCCCTCCTTAAAATCTTTCAGTGGCTCCCATGACTCTCCAAATCACATGGAGTAAAAGCCAAAGTCCGTACAGTAGCCTACCAGGTGCTTCCTGATCTAGACCCCACTTTATCCCTCTGGTGCTGTCCTACCACTGCCCTTCCCTTCTTCCTCATTCCTCCCAGCCACACTAGCTTTCTTGTTGCTCTTTGAAAATTTAAGGAGCTGGCGGCTTTCACCTTATGGCCTTTGCACTGGCTGTTCCCTCTCTACTCTTCTCCATGTGATTTGTTCTCCAAGCCTTTTCTTGAATCCCACCTCTGTGAGGTTTCCTTGGCCATCTATTTAATGCTGCCACTTGTGCCCTTATGCCTGGCTCTAGCCATCCTTTTTCTGGGCTTCACTTTTTCTTTTTTTTATGGCACTCTGCAACTTCTAGCATTCCTTTCTAACATTATTTACTTATATGTATTATCAGCTGTTTACTTAGTCTCTCCCTGAGGTAATGTATGTTCCATATTGCATCAATCAGGGCCCTTTGATTGTTTTGTTCACTGATCTATCCCAAGCATAAGACAGTGATTGGAACTTAGCACAGGCACAAGGAAACAGGTGGCTGTGATTGAGGGTTGGCAAAACAACAAAGATTTAGAACCAAATGATTTGATATACTGAAATGCTGAGATACTAAATTTAAAATAGCTATGTATAAAACATTTGATGGAACAAATATTAGATTTGAAACAATGAGCAAAAACAAGAGACAAAGACAACCAAGAAGATTTGAAAAAGAACAAAATAGAACTTCTAGGAATAAAGAAACATAATCTTTGGAATTAAAGCACTCAATGAATTCATCACAATAAAAGGAACACAAATTAAGAACTAAATCAAAATACCATTTCTCATCTACTATTTTGGCAAAAGAACAAAAGATTGGCAATATACTCTTTTGGCAAGACTGTGGGGAGAAGGGTTCATTCACACATTGTTGGTGGGAATTCAAAATGATACAAACACTATCTAATTTGTCACTGTCTTTGCATAAAATAAAAACCAGGCCTAGACATATTGCAGAAAAGCTCTACTCAATACTCAAAAAAATAGATTATTCCAAAAGTCTAGAAAGTTTTCCAGATAAATAAGAGAAAATAATCTCCAAAGAATTAAGCAAGTGAATATAACTTGAATCAAGATCACACACAGACTATACAGAAAAAAAAAAAAATGAATATAGGCTCACTCATAAACACAGATTTAAAAAAATCACAAACAAAATTTTGACAGATTCAATAATAAATTTATTTAAAAAGCATAATATATCCTTATCAAATTGGATTTATCCCAGATGCAAGCTTGATTTATCACAAATGAATAAACAAAACAAAACAGAAAAACTGAGATGATTTACCTCATAAATTATAGGAGAAACACCATATGATCATCTTAGTAGATACAGAGAAAACATTTGATATATTTCAATACTCGTTTGTGGTAAAAGCTGCTAGGAAATTTCTTTAGCTAATAAAGGGAGCAAAAATCTATAATAGAAATACATCAAAAGCATTTCCTTTAAATCATATGCAAGGGTTGAAAGGAAAAGAAACATTTATAAATCACAGATGATATAATTATCTACTCAGAAAATCCAAAAGAATTGATATTTAAGTTATTAAAATAAATAAGAGCACAACAATGTTGGTCGGTGTAGGATCAATCTATAAAAACTTCATTTCTGTAAATTGCAAATAAACAAAAATTTAATAAAAAGACGAAACCAAAAATGGACATAACCTTTAAAAAAAATTTTTATAGAAAGATCTTAAGGAATAAATGAAGGAAGTTATACCTTGTTAATAGACAGGAATAGGAAGGAGCTCTCAAATCTATAGATTTAATTAAATTATAATCAGAGCAAAGAACCAAGAATAACCAATTCACTACTAAAAATAAAAAGTATGTATGGAGACTTGATTAAACATTTAATACAGTCTGGAATTGGCACAGGCAGACCCAACCGTTTTTGGAATTCTGACATATGACAGAAGGCAAAGTACATCATTGGGGGAAAGTGTACTCTTCAACAAATACTATTAGGACAGTTGAATACCCACATGGATTGGTGGATTAAGGTGGATTAAGGCTTATAAGTAGAAAAGAAGACTTTTCAAATTTTAGAAGAAAATAGACTATTTATAAAATTGACCTAGGGCAGATTTTGTAAGATCCAAAGTATAAACCAAAAAGAAATGATAAATATACATTAAAATGAAACATCTGTTCATCAAAGGACACCATACAAAAGAAAGAGGAGAACCCATATATGAAGATTTTTATCCTGGACATGTTTTGTAAATAACAAGTGGACAAAAGTTTAGTATACAGAATGTATTTAGACTGTGTCATTTTTTTAGAAGTTGATAGATAACACCTGAGCTTCCCCAGGAATGAGAGAGAAGAGTTCACAGATGGGGCTTGGAAGAACTACTGGAATCAATAAAAAGCTGAGGAAGAAGAAAAGGAGGAGGGCAGAAAATACAACAAAACAATGATGAAAGCCAAAGAGAGAAAAACTTGTTTCTTGGAACATCATATGAACACTTAAGTAGTAGGTCTTTGATAAGTGTATTTTGGGTAAACAAATTAGATTGATCTTTATCTTTCATTCTTTTTAAATTTAAATCACATTAGTGTCATATTCCTTTATATCTATTTATACATAGATATATCTTTGAAAATGTAAAATTACTTTTACATTAAAAATTTTTTGGTTTTCTAGACTCCTCTACTACTTTTCGTGATGTAACTAGGGTAGGACTTTGAAAGAATCACTTCAAGTTCTGTTTTCTCTGATACCAGTAGGTGTAACTCTTTGAAATGCTGTAGAAACTCTAAATCCTGTGTCTTCAAGGGCAGTTGCACGTTTGCTATGACCTATGAGGAAACCTGAGATTTTAGTTTCCCAGAATGTTAGAACAGCAATAGTCTGAATCCCAAGTGTAACGTTGCCCAGCATTCTGGGAGGCTTGATGGAGACTTCTTGACCCTTTGCACAGGGTGGGGGCGTGGAGGGGACTCATTTAGTCTAGCTCCCTTCCTGGAGGTCCCCTTAGAAGTCAACTTTCTGCTGCATAATACGATGCCATTCTACTCCATACATTTCCATTTAAATTGCTCCGCTTCACACTGTGTTAGTCCTGTCCTTGCCATAACTATGGAGGTGGGTGACAGTATTTGTGAACACTGTTATTTGTGACCTATGTTAACCTATCTCTAAGAACACAGCTGATGAGCTGTCACTCAAGAAGCCATTACATTGTTGGCAGAGACTATTTTGTGAATCAAATGCAATGGGACTTGAAAATTAAAACATGTCACTGGGACAAATCATTAAATAAAAAATAGGCATTTAAGCCCAATATAGTAAAGAGTGTTCTTTGAGGGAACTTCATTTTGTACTTACAGAGGCTCTGAATTTTGTTTTGCTGCTTATATTCATTTTTGTTTTCTTTTTCTTCCAGGATGTATGAGAAATACTTACTTACATCTGTCCTTTGTCAACTGACCTGAAGAACCTCACTTGATGATTTTCCTTAATGCTCCTTTGTTTATCCTCACGGGTTTTATCTTGACTTCAATTGCCCATCCACTTCTCTGAACAACTGGGGATGACCAGTTTTTCCCTGTCATTATTTACACATGTTTATAGGAGCTGATTGCTGAGCTCATATTTAATTTCTATTGCCATTGGACTGTTACACTATTTCTCTCATTGGTTTCACATCTTATTGGAAGCCTAATTACAGCAATGTTAGTAAGATGAAAAAGGAGGGAGTCATTTGATACTTTCAGGTTTGCAAGAGCTATGGGTGCTGCATGCTTGTCTCTCAAAGCAGCTAATTCTTATGTAATTCTCAGATCACATTTGGGGAAGCTTTGGCATTTTTTAGATTTTAAGCTCTACTTAATCTGGGGTACAAACTTGAGCAAAAGAAAAAATCTGTTATACTCTTTTAAACACATTTATGAATAAATTTTGAAATACTTCTGTATAAATGGTATTTATTTATTTATATATTTTTATTTTTATTTTTATTTTTATTTTTATTTTTTTTAAAGATTTTTATTTATTTATTTGACAGAGAGAGAGACAGCAAGAGCAGGAACACAAGCAGGGGGAGTGGGAGAGGGAGAAGCAGGCTTCCTGCCGAGCAAGGAGCCCGATGCGGGACTCGATCCCAGGACCCTGGGATCATGACCTGAGCTGAAGGCAGACGCTTAACGACTGAGCCACCCAGGCGCCCTATTTATTTATATATTTTTAAAGATGTTATTTATTTATTTGACAGAGAGAGTGAGAGAGCACAAGCAGGGGGAGCAGGAGAAGGAAAGGGAGAAGCAGGCTCCCTGCTGAGCAGGGAGCCCGATGCGGGGCTCGATCCCAGGACTCTGGGATCATGACCTGAGCCAAAGGCAGATGCTTAACCATCTGAGCCACCCAGGTGCCCCAAGTTTGTTTTTATTTTTAATGAAAAGCTCTTAAGTTTTTCTCTTTTGATGGGTCTCATTTTTATATTCATTATAGTCCGTGTAGATCAAATGTAGGACTGCAATCACTATTGGATCTGCCTTTGGTATTGATTTACTTACTAATACTGTTCCTCTGGTTTTTCACAGTGGGCCAGTTAATTGCCTGAAAGGCCATTGTTTATATAAAAATCAACTAGATACAAATATGGATACAATGTGTGGTTTTTAGGTGTTTTGGAAACTTGTCTTTTCTCTATACAATAGAGAAAAATGTTCTATATAGCTAATTCAGTAGGCTTTCCTATTCTACTTTTATGCCTTTAACCAGGTTATAGACCTTAGAGTGCAAGAATATTGGTTTTCCATGCTTTATGCTCTAGTCCCAACTCTATGTTATATAGGAGAACATTGCATTTAGTCTTAGAATGAAGGTTGGAAGAGCAAATAGTTTTTGCAGCTGGGAAACTAATACTATTTTTTAAATGACATGTAATTGACATGCAATGTTATATTAGTTTCAGGTGTATAATACAGTGATTTGACATTTGTATACATTGCAAACTGATCACCACTGTTAAGTCTAGTTACCATCTATCACCTTGCAAAGTTAATATAATATTATTTGGTATATTCCCCATGCTGTACATTATATCCCCATAACTTGCTCATTTTATAACTGGAAGTTTGTGTTTCTTCATCCCCTTCACCCAGTCCCCTACTTCTCCAAAACCTCTCTGGCAACTACTAATTTGTTTTCTGTATTTGTGTGCTTGGGTTTTGTTTGTTTTGTTTTAGATTCCACATATAAGTGAAACCATGCAGTATTTGTCTTTCTCTGTCTGACTTATTTCTCTTAGAACATTACCCTCAAGTTCCATCCAGGTTATCACAAATGACGAGATTTCATTCTTTTTTGTGGCTGAGTAGTATTCCATATAAGAATTATTTGTTTTCTGTGAAAAATTCCATTGGGATTTCTATAGGGATTGCACTGAATCTGTAGATTGCTTTGGGTAGTATGACATTTTAATAATATTAATTCTTCTAAGCCCTGAGCACAGAATATCTTTCTAATTATTTGTATTACCTTCAATTTCTTTCATCAATATCTTATAGTTTTCAGTGTACAGGTCTTTCACTTCCTTGGTTAAATTTATACCTAGGTATTTTATTCTTTTTGATGTGATTGTAAACAGAATTGCTTTTTTCTTTTTTTTTCAGAATTGCTTTTTTTGATTTCTCTTTCTTATAGTTCATTATTAATATACAGAAATGCAACAGATTTTTATATATTAATTTTATATCCTGCAACTTTACTGAATTAATTTATACTAATAGTTTTTTTTGGTAACATCTTTAGGGTTTTCCATTTATAGTATCAAATCATCTGCAAATAGTAACAGTTTTACTTTTTCCTTTGCAATTTGGATGCCTTTTGTTTCTTTTTCTTGCCTACTTGCTCTGGCTAGGACTTCAATATTATGTTGAATAAAAGTGGGGAGAGTGAGCATCCTTTTCCTGTTCTAGGTCTTAGAGGAAAAGCTTTAAGCTTTTCACCATTGAGTATGATATTAACTGTGGATTTTGTATGTTCCCTCTATCCCCACTTTAATGAGTTTTTATCATGAATGGATGTTGAATTGCATCAAATGCTTTGTCTGCATCTACTGAGATGATCATATTTTAATCTTACATTTTATTAATGTGGTATATTGCAATTGATTTGTGGATGTTGAGCCATCCTTGTATGCTGCAATAAGTCCCAGTTAATCATGTATGATCCTTTTAATGTATTGTTGGATTTGGTGTGCTAATATTTTGTTGATAATTTTTACATATGTGTTCATCAGGGATGTTGGCCTGTAATTTTGCTTTTTTGTGGTGTCCTTGTCTGGTTTGGGTATCAGGGTAATGCTGGCTCATAAAATGAGTTTGGGGGGGCGCCTGGGTGGCTCAGTCGTTAAGCGTCTGCCTTCGGCTCAGGTCATGATCCCAGGGTCCTGGGATCGAGCCCCGCATCGGGCTCCCTGCTCGGCGGGAAGCCTGCTTCTCCCTCTTCCACTCCCCCTGCTTGTGTTCCTTCTCTCGCTGTATCTCTCTCTGTCAAATAAATAAATAAAATGTTTAAAAAAAAATAAAATAAAATGAGTTTGGAAGTATTCTCTCCAATTTTTTTTGGAAGCCTGTCCCTTAGGCTGAAGCCCCAGGTTAAGTAAATAAACCTTGTCACAGGAAGACTGCGGTTGTGTTTTCGTCTTCTGTCTATACAGTGCCCTGGGGTTGGTGGCCTTCCAAGAACTGTCTTTCTGATTGTTACATTCCTGCGGAGCTCACAAATGCTAGCCCCCTTGGCTACCAGGGCCAGGTGATTAAGGGGCATTCCTGTGTGTCCCCACTGGCTTTAGCTAGGCAGAAAGTGTAGGGGTTGGGGCACACTCTCTGGCTTCAGAAAGGCAGCAGGAAAATATCTTGACCGAATGTGCCCAGGGACTTCAAAAATGCAGCAGCAGAATGTACTAGCTTTATGTTGGGAGTGGAAGAATGCCATGACCGCTACATTTGCTAGCCATAGCCAGGGAATGGGGGAGTGCTGCAGCCTTCCACACCTCATGGACTTTAGCTAGGGAGCAGGAGAATGCTGCCACTGTTGAAGTTTGCCTGCCCCAGCCAAGAAGTAGGGGAATGCTACAGCCACCTGTGTGCTGGCTTCAGCGGGAGCAAGACGGTGCTGCTACCATTGGCCCCTGCCTGTCTTAGCAAAGTGGTGGGAGGGCTCTGTGTCCAGGCGCACCCACGTGTGCTAGCAGGTTAGATGGAGTGTCCAAAAATGGCATGGCTAGTACCTCCATCTCTGGGATGGGCGGGGGGGAGTTTCAGCTGTCCCCTACCCCTCTAGCTGATGCTTTTAGATTAGTAAATGAATCTCTTTCACATACAGTTTAGGTGCTTATCAAACTGCTGCTTTTCTGCTGGGTCTTGGGACAAATGAGACTGTATCAAGTCCTTTGAAAGGGGAGTCTCAGTTTCCTACAGCACTTTGGGTCCCTTGGGTGTCAGCCCTGTTGACTTTCTAAGTTGGATGTCTGGGAGGCTCATCACTCTGGTGCAGGTCCCAGGGGTTGGGGTGACTGACGTGGGCACCAACCCCTCTCTCCAGCAGAAGTGCCAGACTGGTGAGATCCCTGTTGTGTGTCCCAGGCTGGGGGTGGGGTTTTTGGTGAGATTGTGCCTCTACTTCTACCCATCTCAATATTGGTCTTTTAATCCCTTGTTGTGGAGAAGCAGTTCATCTAGTTCTCACATCTTTTTCAGAGAAAAACGATCCATATGTAGGTGTGTCCTTGGGAGGAAGGGAGTTCAGGATTTTCCTATGCTACCATCTTGTGGAAATCTCCCACAAACTAATAATACTTTGCAGCATTAAGAGATCTTCTGTGTTACCAGTCAGTCTGTTGAAATGAACTTTCCAAGTGTGTATTCAGGGAAGCCTTGGGACTTTAGGTTCTGGGGCCGAGACTGAGAGGGCTCACAGAAGCAGGACAAAGCTGTAGTATAGATAGGGCTGCATTGGGTGGGGGTGGGTGGCTGAGAACAGATGGCACTCAGCCAGCTTCTCTGGAGTAAATAATGCTGATACGCTTGGTTTTCCTCTCTTCTGCCAGCTGAAGTTACGTTAGTGCTGTTGACACTAACATAAAATGTTTGGTCCATTGGAAATCTTTGTCGTTGCCTAATATGGGGAAAACGAAATCCCTCCGCCCGGATTGGAAACATCACCAAAATGACTGTAAATGTGTGAATGTTGCAGGCACTTTACTGCTGTGGCATGCAGCCATTTCAGCCTTACACCTGCCAGCCTAGCTACCTAGGAAGTCCACAGTCGTGTTCTGGTTGTTGTGTCTAGGCTCAGCATTCCTCACTTGCTGCTATTTCCCAGTGTGTAATCAGGAGCTGATATAGGGGAAAGGGATGCCTTTTTACATTAGTGGATCTCAGGACAGTTGGCATTAATTTCCTTCCAACTGCCTGCCGTATCCTGCCTCCCCAAAACAAAGATTTTGTTCAGGTACCTGGGCTCATTAAAAAAGGAAAAAAATCATTTGCAGGTATGGAAAATTGTGACTTCATGGCCAAAATTATTTAGAATATGTATGGTGTTGTAAACATCGTTCTTGAACAATTCTCTATGTAGGTGGAAGTAAGCAGAAAAGAAGCAAGAGTTGCTGTGTAAGGGAGCCTACTGTTTGCTTTTCACATTTAATCTGCCCTGTTGAATCAATTGGAATACAATTTTGACTTGTGGATAACTTTGGATAGGAATCTCAAAGTTTCCATCACAACTTCTATGCTTTTGAAGTGCTTTTTTTCTTCTGAAAAAGAGAATAAAAATGAGACAAATTGTTACAAAATAGGTCTTTATTACAGAAACTTTAGACATACAGATGAGTAATAAAAAGGAAAAAAACAGTGATTTTTCAGGTGTTATTTATAGACAGCCACAGTTATTATTTTGGTATGCACCCTTCCAGATATTTTTCTATCTGTATGTATATCAAAATCCCTGCAATAGAAATCCTTATAGTTACTTGTCTAATGATTGGATAAGGAGAAACACCTTGAATTAGAATTTATAGAGGTTTTAATATATATATAGTCAAATTACTTTCCCAAAAGGTGGCACAAATATTTATTACCACCAGAAGCATGCCCTATCCTTAATACTGTCTGTGGTTTGTAAATCACTGTTTATATGCTGAGCAAAAAGTGTCATTTGAGAGCTTAACCCTTCTTTTTTCCATAGATTTACTGGTCATTATTTATCTTCGTGTGTGTGTGTGTGTATGTGTGTGTGTGTGTGTGTGTGTACAGCTGATTTGTAAAAGGTCTATGTAAAGATATTATGTTGTAATATAATTTTTATATATCTTTTAATACAGTGTTATTTAACTTAGTATTGAGTTTTAAATATTTATGTATTTGGATCTCAATCTTTGTCCTTTGTGGTTTCCTCTTGGTATTATGTTGATAGATTTTTTACTTTTAAAAATGTAACTTAATTTTTTATTTGAGTGTAGTTGACACACAATGTTACATTAGTTTCAGGTGTACAACTTAGTGATCTGACAAGTTTATATATTATGCTATGTTCACAAGTGTAGCTACCATCTGTCTCATTATAATGCTCTTACAGTATCATTGACTGTGTTCCTCATGCTCTGCTTTTTATACCCGGTGACTTACTCTTTTATAACTAGAGGCCTATATCTCTTTCTCTCCTTCACCCATTTGCCCAACTCCATACCCCTACCCTTTGGCAACCATCAGTTTGTTCTCTATATTTATAGTTTTGATTCTACTTTTTGTTTATTCACTTTTTAAACAAGATTTATTTATTTATTGAGAGAGAGAGAGAGTGAGGAGGGGGAGGGGCAGAGGGAGAGGGAGAGGGAGAGGGAGAGGAGCAGACTCCCCCACTGAGCATGAAGTCAGACATGGGGTTTGAACCCACGACCCCGAGACCATGACCTGAGGTGAAATCAAGAGTCGGACACCCAACTGACTGAGCCACATAGGCACCCCATTCACTTTTTTTTTTTTTAGATTCCATTTATGAGTAGAATCATATGGTATTTGTCTTTCTCAGTCTGAGTTATTTCACTTAGCATAATACCCTCTAGGTATAACCTTGCTGTCTCAGATGGCATGATCTCATTCTTTTTTATAGCTGTGTAATATCCCATAGTGTGTGTGTGTGTGTGTGTATGTAGTATGCGTATATATATGTACATTTATAATGTAAGTATCCCATAGTATGTGTGTATATATATATTTAGACACACACACACACACATACACAAACACACACACACACGATTCACATTTTCCTCATCCATTTGTCTATTGATGAACACAGTTTGCTTCCATGTCTTGGCTATTGTAAGTAATGCTGCAATAAACATAGAGATACATATATCTTTCTAAGTTAGTGTTTCCGTTTTCCCTGGGTAAATACCCAATAATGGAATTATTGGATCATATGGTATTTCTATTTTTAATTTTTTGAGGAAACTTGATACTGTTTTCCACAGTGGCTGCCCCAATTTACATTCTCACCAACAGTGCTTGAGGGTTTCTTTCTCTCTATGTCCTTACCAACACTTGTTTTTTCTTGTGTTTTTGATTTTAGCCATTCTAATAAGTGTGAGGTGATATCTGACTGTGGTTTTGACTTGCATTTCCCTGATAATGAGTGACGTTTAGCATCTTTTCATGTATCTGTTGGCCGTCTGTATATCTACTATGGAAAAATGTCTACTCAGGTCCTCTGCCCATTTTTACATTGGATTGCTTGGTTTAGTTTAGTTTTTGTTTTTTGTTGTTGTTTTTTTTTGTTTGTTTGTTTTGGTGTTGAGTTGTGTAAGTTCTTTATATATTTTGGATACTAACCCCTTAGTAGATATGTCATCTATAAATATCTTCTCTCATTCTGTAGGCTGTCTTTTTGTTTTGTTGATGGTTTCCCTTACTATGCAAAAGCTTTTTATTTTGATGTAGTCCCAATAGTTTATTTTTGCTTTTGTCTCCCTTGTCTCAGAAGATATATCTAGAAAAATGTTGCTGTGGCTGGTGTCAGAGAAATTACTGCCTGCATTCTCTTCTAGAATTCTTATGGTTTCTGGTCTCATATTTAGATCTTTAATCCATTTTGAGTTTATTATTGTGTATGGTATTAGAAGGTAGTCCAGTTTCATTCTTCTACATGTAGCTGTCCAGTTTTCACAGCACCATTTATTGAAAAGACTGTCTTTTCCCCATTATGTATTCTCCTTTGTCAGACACTAATTGACCATATAAATATGGGTTTATTTCTGGGCTCTCTATTCTGTTCTATTAATCTATGTGTCTATTTTTGTGCCAGTAACATGCTGTTTTGATTACTATAGCTATGTAGTATATCTTGAAATCTGGAATTATGATATCTCTAGCTTTGTTCTTGTTTCTCAGTATTGCTTTGGCTATTCAGGGTCTTCTGTGGTTCCATACAAATTTTAGTATTATTTGTTCTAGTTTTGTGGAGAAATGTTGTTGGTATTTGATAGGGATTGTACTGAGTCTGTAGATTGATTTGAGTGATATGGACATTTTGATAATATTAATTCTTCTAATCTGTGAGCATGGGATATCTTTCCACTTCTGTCAACTTCAATTTCTTTCTTCAATGTTTTATAGTTTTCAGAGAAAAGCTCTTCCACCTCTTTGGTTAAGTTTATTCCTAGGTATTTTATTCTTTTTGGTGCAATTGTAAAATTTTTTTTTTTTAATTTCTCTTTCTGCAACTTTGTTGTTAATGTCTAGACATCCTATGAATTTGGGGTATTAATTTTGTATCCTGCCATTCTACTGAATTTGCTTATTACTCTAGTAGTGTTTTTGTGGAATCTTTAGGATTCTATGTATAGTATCATGTTGTCTGCAAATAGTGAGAGTTTAACTTCTTTAGCAATATGGGTGCCTCTTCTTTTTCTTGTCTGATTGCTGTGGCTAGGACTTCTAGTACTATGTTGAATAAAAGTGGTCAGAGTATACATCCTTGCCTTGTTCCTGACCTTAGAGGGAAAGCTCTCAGTTTTTCATCATTGAAGATAATATTTGTTGTGGTTTTTATATATGGCCTTCATTATGTTGAGGTATGTTACCTCTAACCCCATTTTGTTGACAGTTTTTATCATGAATGGATATTGAATTTTGTCAAATGCTTTTTCTGCATCTATTGAGATGATCATATAATTTTTATCATTTGTTTTGTTGATGTGATGTATCACGTTGATATGTGAACATGGAACCATCCTTGCACCCTAGGGATAAATCCCACCTGATCATGGTGAATGATCTTTTGAATGTATTGTTGAATGAGGTTTACTAATATTTTGTTGAGGATTTTTGCATCTATGTTTATCAGGGATACTGGCCTGTAGTTTGTGTGTGTGTGTGTGTGTGGGTGTGTGGGTGGCCTCTTTGATTTTGGCATTGGGGTAAAGCTGGCCTCATAGAATGTATTTGAAAACTTTCCCTCTTCTTCTACTTTCTAGAATAGTTCGGGAAGAATAGGTATTAATTTTTCTTTAAATGCCTGGTAGAATTCACTTGTGAATCCATCTAGTCCTAGATTTTTATTTTTTGGTAGTTCTTTTTTTTTAAAAAGTTTTTTTTTTTAATTTTATTTATTTATTTGAGAGAGAGAGAGCATGAGAGGGGGGAGGGTCGGGAGGGTCAGAGGGAGAAGCAGACTCCCTGCCGAGCAGGGAGCCCGATGTGGGACTCGATCCCGGGACTCCAGAATCACGACCTGAGCCAAAGTCAGTCGCTTAACCGACTGAGCCACCCAGGCGCCCTTTTGGTAATTCTTTTAATTACCAGTTCAATTTTGTTACTTGTAATCAGTCTGTTCAGATTTTATATTTCTTCCTGGTTCAGTTTTGGAAGAAGATGGTATGTTTCTAGGAATTTATCCATTTCTTCTAGGTTGTCCAGTTTGTTGGCATGTAATTTTTCAAAGTATTCTACATAATCCTTTGTATTTCTGTGGTATCAGTTGTTACTTCTGCTCTCCCATTTCAGATTTTATTTATTTGGATCTTTTCTCCTTTCCTTGATTGGTCTGGCTAACGGTTTGTCAGTTTTATCTTTTCAAAGAACCAGCTCTTGGTTTCATTGATTTTTTTTTCTATTGTTTTTAGTCTCTACATCATTTATTTCTGCTCTGATTTTTATTATTTCTTCTTCTCACCTTGGGATTTGTTCTTATTTTTCTAGTTCCTTTAGGGGTAGGTTAGATTGTTTAAGTTTTTCTTGTTTCTTGAAGGAGGCCTGTAGTACTATGTACTTCCCTCTTAGGATAGCTTTTGCTCTGTTCCAGAGATTTTGAACCACTGTATTTTCATTCTCATTTGTCTCCATGTATTTTTTTTCTTCTTCTTTGATTGTTTCATTGACCCACTGGTTGTTTAGTATCATGTTGTTTAGTCTCCACGTGTTTGTGTTTTTTCTAGTTTTTTTCCTTGTGATTTATTTCTAGTTTCATACTGTTGTTGTTGGAAAAGATTCATGGCATGATCTCAATCTTCTTAAATTTATTGAAGTATGTTTTATGGCATAATATGTGATCTGTTCTGGAAAATGTTCCATTTTGAAAAGAATCTATATTTGGTCATTTTGGGATGGAAAGTTCTGTATATATCTATTATGTCCCTCTGGACCATTGTGTCAATCAAAGACATTGTTTCCTTATTGATTTTCTGTCTGGATGATCTATCTATTGATATAAGAGGAGTGTTAAAGTCCCCTACTATTATTGTATTATCATCAATTTCTCTTTTTATGTCTGTTAATAATTGCTTTATGTGCTTTGTATTTAGGTGCTCCAGTGTTGAGTGCATAGATTTTACAACTGTTATAATTTCTTGTTGGCTTGATCCCTTTATCATTATGTAATGCCTTTCTTTGACTCTTATTACAGTCTTTGTTTTAAAGTCTATTTTGTCTAATATAAGTATTGCTACCTTGCCTTTTTCTTTTTTCTCATATCTGCTTGCATGGTAAATGTTTTTCTATCCCTTCACTTTCAGGCTATATGCATCTTTAGGTCTGAGGTAAGTCTCTTGTAGGTACTATTTAGATGGGTTTTTTTTTTTTTTTTTAATCCATTCTGCCACTCTATGTCTTTTGATTGGAGCATTTAGGCCATTTACATTTAAAGTAATTATTGATAGGTATGTACTTATTGCCCTTTAAAAAATTCGTTTTCTGACTGTTTTTATAATTCTTCTTTGTTCCTTTCTTATTCTCTTTCTGTCTTTCTTTGTGATAGATGAGTATCTATAGTGTTTTGTTTGGCTTTCTTTGTGTTTTTTTGTGTCTCTATCACAGGTTTTGGGTTTGTGGTTACCATGGGATTTATATATAACATCCTAAGTAAACAGTAGTCCATATTAATTTGATGGTTATTTAAATTCAAACACATTCAAAAAAGAAAAAAATAAAAATAAAGTAAAAAATCTTTTTCCTTTTCCCCTTCTCTTCCCTTTTTACTCCCTTCTTCACATTTTATGTATATGTTGTCATATTTTACATTCTTTTCCTGAATTCTCTTATGTATAATTATGGCCATTTCTTTTCCACTTAAAGAAGTTCCTTTAGGGGCGCCTGGCTGACTCGTTGTTAAGCGTCTGCCTTCAGCTCAGGTCATCATCCCAGGGTTCTGGGATCGAGCCCCGCAATGGGCACCCTGCTCTGCAGGAAGCCTGCTTCTCCCTCTCCCACTCCCCCTGCTTGTGTTCCCTCTCTCGCTGTAGCTCTCTCTGTCAAATAAAATCTTAAAAAAAAAAAAGAAGTCCCTTTAACATTTCTTGTAAGACTGGTTTAGTGGTGATAAACTCCTATATCTTTTGTTTGTCTGGGAAACTTTTCTCTCCTTCAAATCTGAATGATAACCTTGCCAGGGTATTCTTGGTTGTAGGTTTTTTTCCTTTCAGCACTTTGAATATATCACACCACTTGTTCTGGTTTGCAAAGTTTCTGCTGAAAAAACAGCTGATAGTCTTACAGGTTTTTCCTAGTAGGTAACTTTTTCTTTCTCTCTTGCTGCTTTTAAGATTTTCTTTTTGGGCGCCTGGGTGGCTCAGTTGGTTAAGCGACTGCCTTCGGCTCAGGTCATGATCCTGGAGTCCCAGGATCGAGTCCCACATCGGGCTCCCTGCTCGGCAGGGAGTCTGCTTCTCCCTCTGACCCTCCCCCCTCTCATGTGCTCTCTCTCAAATAAATAAATAAAATCTTAAAAAAAAAAAAAAGATTTTCTTTTTATCTTTAATCTTTGACATTTTAATTATTATGTGCCATGGTGTGGACCTCCTTGGGTTCATCTTGTTTGGAACTCTGTGATTTTTGGACTTGGATGTCTACTTCCTTCCCTAGGTTGGGAGTTTTCAGCTATTATTTCTTCAAATAAGTTTTCTACACCATTCTCTCTCTTCTTTTTCTGGGACCCCTATAATGTGAATGTTCACTTGATGTTGTCCAAGAGATCTTTTATTTTATTTATTTATTTAAAATATTTATTTGAGAGAGAGAGAGAGCACAAGCAGGGGGAGTGGGAGAGGGAGAGGGAGAAGCGATGTGGGGCTCGATCCCAGGACTCTGGGATCATGACCTGAGCCAAAGGCAAGACGATTAACCAACTGAGCCACCCAGGTGCCCGTCCAAGAGATCTTTTAATCTGTCCTCAATTTTTAGTTGTTCCTCTTTTTCCTCTTTCCTCTTTTTTCTGTTCAGCTTTGTGCTTTCCAATTCCCTGTCTTCCAGATCACTGACACATTCTTCTGCATCCTCTAATCTACTGCTGGTTCTTTCTAGTGTTTTTTTTTTTTTTTAATTTCTGTTATTGTATTCAATTCTGATTGGTTCTTTTAAATGTTTTCTACCTCTTTACTGAAGGTCTCACTGAGTTCTTCCCCTCTTTTCTCCAGTCCAGTATCTTTATGATTATGTTTCATTTAGTTCCTTTTCTGAGGTTTTTTCCTTATTCTTTCTTTTGGAGTATATTACCCTGCCTCTTATTTTGCTCCACTCTCTGTATTTGGTTCTATGAACTAGGCAAAATGGCTACTTCTAATGGTGAAGGAGTGGTGTTGTGTATGATGTCCCCTGCGCAGACTGTGTGTGCTTTGTGATTTTTGCTGGCTGGCTGGCTGGCAGGAGATGTGGCTGTATATACTATTTACTCCTTTAAACTGTGGCTTTTTACAGAAATAATAATGAAAAAATAATAACAGAAAAAAAAGAAAGAAAAACAACGAAAAAGAGAACAAGAACAAAACCAAAAAAAAAAAAAAAAAACAAAACCCAAAAAACCCCACCCAAACAGTAAGACAAACTTTAAAAAGTAAAATAACGTAAGGTAAAACTTTAAAAACCCCACAAAATCGCTGCTTGTTTTTTTGTGCCCTGGCATCACAGGGAGGCTGGTGTGGGCTTGTGGACCCCGGGCACGCTGAGGTCCCAAGCTCATAATGAGCTGGACCCTGCTCTGGCCTGGGCCTCTGAGGCTGGAGAGAATATTCCCACAGTTCTTCAGTCCTTTTAAACTCCGGCTTTTTTTCTAAGTCCAGTACAACTGGAGCTTGGTATGGGCTTGAAGACCCCGTGCTTGCTGAGGTCGCCAAGCTCCCCGTGACTACTAGGCCCCCTAATGATGGCATCTGAACCCGCCCTTTATGGTGGTCACACCCGGCTCCAGTCTGGGCTTTTAAGGTGGGGGAGGGGAGCACTGCTGCACTTCCTTGGCCCTTTTACACACTGGCCTTTTTTCCTGTGCCACAGCACAATCGGGCTTGTGCGGGCCCGCACACTTTGGACTTACTGAAGGCTGCAAGCTTTTTGTGAGCTCTGACCTGCCAGTTATGGCGTCAGGACCCACTAATCATGGCGTCAGAGCCCGCCCCGTACAGTGTCCAGACGCTGCTTGGGTCTGGGCTTTTAAGGTGGAGGGGGAGAGAGCGTTCCAGCAGCTCCTGAGCCCTTTTAAACCCCGCCTTCTTTTTCTGTGCCCCGGCGTGACTGCGCTGGGGTGGGCTTCTGACCCCGGGCGCAGCGAAGTCACAAGCTCACCGAAAGGCCCGGCCTTCCGTTGTGGTGTCCCCGACCCTGCTCCCGTCTGGCCTTGTAAGGTAGGACGGGAATGTAAACGGTGTCCTTCTCCAGACCCTCTGACCTGGAGAGCTTTCCTGGGGCTCCTCCACTGCTTGGCAGAGATCTAGCTTTGTCTCTTTTCTCTGCTAGTTCTTTTAAACCCCAGCTTTTTCTTTTCCTGATCCCACCCGTACTTTCCCTCCCCACTGCGCTCCCCACTGCCGAGCGGGGATGGGGGTTCCCTTCCTTACCGTGTCTGCATCTCTCCTGCTGTGCTCTCTATGGTTGTTCAGTAGCTGTTCAGTCGGCTCTTAGTCCCGCTTCAGGACCGATTGTTCTGTCCGTAGGTGTAATTTGGTGTGTTCGGTGGCGGAGGTGAGTTCAGAGCCTTCCTAGCCGCCATCTTGAACCAGAACCTAGAAGCAGGTGTCTGTGTGGATAGATTTTAAAATGTGCAGAGTAGCAGCCCATCTAGGGACTCATCGTAAGAAAATGAAAAACTGCCTGGAGTGGTTATGGACAATATGGGGCAGGTGATCTTATTCCATTCCTAATATAGACCCGAGCACCCACATTCGTTTTATGTGTTTTTACACTAGAGAAATTTTTCCTGTGTTTCCTGAACACTTCAAGTTGAAAAAAAACAAAACAAAACACTTTTTTTCCTTTGGATTGATTTTGTTAGATGTTATTAAAATTCTGTAAGCTTATTTTTAAGTTGAAGATTTGGTTGTCTTTCAGAAAGCATCTTTGGGAAATTAATTGTACGTACAGTAAATGTGGACGTATATTCCTCCAAAATAAAATTCTTGGCGTTTATAAAGCAATGAAGACGTTAAGTTAAAATCCAAAGTTTTAGTAACTAACTGAAAATTTGTAATTGACTTTAGTTAAACCAATAGTCACAGTGACAGCACCTACAGGTTTAATTTTAACTTTCAGGGTATTAAATAGATGATTAACTGGACCTATGAAAGAGACTGCCGGAGGAGATGGCAGGCATTGTGTTTGAACTCTAATAGGTAGAAGGAAATCTTAAAGAGGCTGTGGATTTTTTGTTTTTAACCCTGTGAACTAGTGCATATAGTAGCTAGCTCTGTGCTGATGTGCATGAAATAAGATTGGGTTGATGTATAATACATTTACATGAGGAAGAAAAATTATGCCCTTCAAGTTATTACAAGGATTACAGGGAGAATAAGTACATGTTAGGCATTTCTTTCAGGAGGAAGCTCTGTGTGGGAATCCTTTTCTTTGTGAATAGTCCACCGTTTAGCAGTGGAGCTTAAAAGGGATCAAAGAAAGATATTTTTTTCCCTCACAGAATTATATGCTCAAAAGTGAGAGTTTTAAAGGCATATAAGGGCAGGGGCGCCTGGTGGCTCAGTCGTTAAGCGTCTGCTTTCAGCTCAGGTCATGATCCCAGAGTCCTGGGATGGAGCCCCGCATAGGGCTCCCTGCTCAGTGGGGAGTCGGCTTCTCCCTCTCCTGCTCCCCCTGCTTCTGCTCTCTCTCTCTCGCTGTACCTCTGTCAAATAAATAAATAAAATCTTAAAAAAAAAAAAAGGCATATAGGGCAAATGGAGGAACATTTTTATTACATTTATTGCCTGGTCATTGTGCCAATTTCTGGAGCAGAGGATACAGGGAGACTGGCGCTGCAACACTCACGTTCCCTAGCAAGCTGCTTACCACCCCTTTGCTTTGCCACTCAGAGCTGCGTGCACTTAATTTTTATATTTTAGAAACCATAATGGTACCAAAGCAGAAATTGTGCTTTAGTATTGAGACAGCAGAAACAGATAAGAGGAAATTTTGAAATTGAACATTATGAATTAGGAAAAATCGGAAATCAACTTAAATACAGTATTTATATTCTAGTCTGTGGAGACATGAAGAAAAGTGGTACAGTTTCTGTCCTCAGGGAATGGAGCAGTCAGGATAGACCAGGTAAACTTGCTGCTGGCACAAACCAAAGGGCTGGCAAAAGGATGTTGTCAAACCCTGTCCTTTAATGCCTGCTGGTCACTAGCAATGCCTTCAGCTGTAGCATCTTGGAAAAGAAAGGAGAACCGCTGGGTTGCTGGGAAATGTGAGAGAATAGCTCTGCTATCCACAGTAACAATTGAGATGCTTTCTTTGTTCTTGCTCTTCTTTCTTTGAAAATGTTGGCTCTCCTGCTCCCTACTTTTATCACCACTTTATAGAACACCTCTGACTGTAGAACACCATCATCTCTTGCAGGACTCAACAGTCTTCCTTTTGCTCATCCACACAGAACCTAACTGGCAGGGCTTGTCAGACTTCCACAGTATCTTAGCAATTGTCCCCTTTCTTTCAGTTTACCACCATCCGCTTTACTGCCATCCACCTTATTTGGTCCCTCGGTATGTTGCAAAGAGACCATTGTTAGATAGGAGTACCTGGTTCTCCAGCCCCCTGTTCCTCACTCCCATGGTAGCATGGAAGTGATGGGAATCTTGTGGGGAAGTAACTGTCATTTTAGGATTTCTGCTAGCCAAGCAGGAAGAAAGCTTGGAATGCTAAAACAAGTACTCAACTCTCAGAGAAAGCAGATTTCAATGAATTCAAGAAAAGATGGTTATAATTCTCCTGAAGGCGAGATTCAAAGGGATGAGTGAGCTGTCAAAATGATTGTGTATATTGAAGACGAAAAGAGAAGGCATCTAGAGCTAACATGGCAACACTCTCTTCTGAGAGACTCACATTTAAAAAGGGCATGTGCCAAAAAGTGGAAAGAGAGGCAAGGGAGTAACAGAGAACAGAAGGAACAAAGGCCAGAGTGTGCTGAGGCTTTTGAGGAAAAAAAGATTAAGGGCAGATAATGGAGGGCTTTTAACTTCGGAGCAAGAACAAGAAGGAAGAGGCCGGTTGCTTCAGGCCAATGGTGTAATGTTGATGGATAAGGTGAAGAAAGCAGAACTCCTGTCTTCCAGTTTCTCCTGTCTTCTCTGTTAAAGAGAGCTGTCTTTGCACTAAACAGGATAGAATGAACATTGTTAAGAGAATTGTAAACCCAAGATGGGTGAAGAGATTCTGCAAAAGCATGCTTTTGCTCTAAATGAGCCCAAGGTTCTGGCTCTGAATGAACTACAGTGCAGGGCTCTGAGAAAACGTGCCAGTGAGCTTACCCACCTAAGGAGGGGGAGCTTTGAGGGTGGAGAAAGGGAGAAAAGGAGGCTGGCTGGAGATAGGTAAATTCTACCACCTGGAAACTGTAGAATCCAGATTTGTAAAGGGCCTAAATGTCTAGTTTAATCCATATCCAATGCATTATTACATGTACAAGTAAGTGTTTTATGGATATTCAGGGACACCTTTGATAGGCCCAGCTTATCTGTCTAGTATGTGATCCCCTTCCTTAGCACCATAATAAGCCCTTAATGGGGGCATTGTTTTACAGTTGTCAAATAATCCATTCCTTTCTCCGTTTCTTTTCTCTTCCCATAAACATTTGTTGAGTGCACGCTATGTTGTATTGTCTAGGGAGATAAATATGACATAGTTGCCCTATAGTTCTTACTATAGTTCTTGCCCTATAGTTCTTACAGTTAGAGGAAAAAATAAGAATTTAGCTCTTTCTTTATTCAACAAATATTAAGTGGCCCAATGTGTGCTGGGCACTCTTCCAGGTACTAGAGATAGGGTTTTAAATAAAACCAAAGCCCTGCCCTCATGAAGCTTATAGTAGAGGACAGATAGATGACTAGCAATAAATATAATATTTAAATTATATAGTATGCTCAAAGGTGTACATGCCATAAGAGATGTGTCAACAGATGGGTGTGGTGATATGTAAGGCTCTTTGGGGACAGTGGGTGCACAGAGGGAGGAGGAGTAAATTCTCCTTGGGTGCTTGAGGACCTGAATCTTGAAAGATGAATGGTTATGAAAATAGCTAGTTGCTTTAGGGGAGGAGTACAGCTCATATTCCAGGAAGTAGGAGATATTTGGTCAAAGAAATGTAAATGGAAACAGTGGAATATGTTAGGGGGACGATGTCTGAGTAATCAGCATCATTTCATTTGATACCAACAGCTAGAGGTAGGGATATTTTTTTCCTTTTCCTCTTTTTCCTTCTCCCTCCTCCTCCCAATTTATCCCCCTGCTCTTTCTTCTTCTTGTAATGATTAATACTGTTGACTCCTATTGAGTTTACCATTAGCTAAAATCTTTAACCTTTCCACTCACTTTATTCCTGAACCATATCACCCTAATCTTTATTTGTTGGAATATTTTGTATTCTCAATAACCTTGTATGAGTTTATGTTGTGTGGGTTTTATGTTTTGAAGAAGAATTGAAGTAACTAAAGTAATTAGGCTGGCGAAGTGAAAACTCCAGAAATGGAAGACAGTTGTCTCCCCATATCTGAAGGTCCATCACAGTGAAAAGAGCTCCATTTTTCTTCTTTGTGGCTATTCTTAGTAGTGGGTGGGACTTCAGGGATGTAGATTTCAACTCCAAGCCAAGAAAAGCTTGTAGAAGTTGATCTGAGAATTGGCCAGGTACATTTCTCAAAGTGTGGTTTGGATCTCCAGGAATTTCTTGGAGAGATGGGGAGGTCTTGGGCAAAATACAGACTCCAGGGCCCCATCCTGGACTTTATGAACAGGGGGCAGGCATCTGCATTATAATAGGTTCCCAAAGAAATCCTTATGTACACTGAAAACTTTAGGGAAGAGAGTTAATCTTTTCTTTGAGAGGCCTTCACATCTTGGAAGCCTTTGCTCCTAGAAGAAGACCCTAGAAAGGGGAGCCAGAGAACACTCATTTTCTTTGAAGAGCTTGATGACTCTGTAATTAGGGTGACCATAGAACTTACCATTCAAACCAGAACACTCTTTTGAGAGTGAAAGGAGGTACTAAAAATAACTATATATTTTTGAAGTGTTTATTTAATGACTGATAAAGTAGTTTCATTATGTTGATGGACCCATAAAAATTATATTCAAGAACTACTTAAACATAGTTTTTTCCTAGAATGTATAACATCTATGTGTGTACATTAGAATAAACTTTAAAACTGCTTTATATTGAAAAGTAAACATTAAAAAAATCAGAATCATTATTCACTCCTTTAAATCAGTTCTTTAAAACACATTTATTTCACATACCATGGCACTGTATTTTTCTGAAGATGTGGGCTTTTTTCTCCCATGTGATCTTGCTATTTAAACTACAAAAAAAAAAATTACCTGAATTTTTCTTTAAAGTTGCATTTTATGGCTAACAAATTTGAGATGAACTTTCAATTAACATTTCTGTAGACCATATTATGTTGGAGACTGTACTTTCTCTAGCATACTTAATAGGATCAGAATAAATTCTAAGTGGGTGATATTCTCAATTCTAACGTAGTTTCAAGGGTACTTTTGCTTCCATTCAGAGTACCTTTCTTCAAAAGGTATTTTTACAAGGCAGAGCTTGTCAAGTTAGCTGTCTCTATTTTGCCAAGTTTATATTTTGCAAAAATTTAATTCTTGATTTTATCCTAGTCTGGTACAATGAAAGATAGAAACTCTATAAAAAAAATTCTTTCTAGAAATTGAGGTATTCCAAATGCAATTCTGGAATTTAATAATTAAGTCTTACACATCATTTGAGTTGTCAGTATTTAATTTGTTCAACTCTTTTCTTGCTTTTGTGGGAACGAATTTTAGTGTCTTGCTGTTACTAAACCTTGTTACCAATAATCCCAGTTTGCTGAGATTCTGGGAAACTGAAGTTTGATCTTGCATTCACTGAAAATGTTGATAACAAATTTTCTAAAACTGATTTGGAGAAATATGGCCCAAATATAGAAGGCTCTTTTGTAAAGAGTTCAACACCATCGTCAGACACTTAGATTGATTTACAAATTATTTTTTCAAAGAATCAAATTTTTCTAAAATCCTACTTATGGCAGCTGGCAAAAAGAGAAAATACATACTGCTTTGTATTCAGAATCAGACTTTTCACAAACAATGTATAGTTATTCTAAGTATTATATATACACACACACACACACACACATACACACTAATATTTATAGACTCTTGTAGCCACTGCTACTCTTTTGAAATGAGTGCAAGTGTAAATTCTGTTGTACTACACCTAATTCTGAGCACATTTCTACTGCATAAGTTTTTTTTTTAGAGAAAATGTAGTTTTACCATGGTACTGCGCTCCATCAAATTTGTACTTGGGGTGCCTGGGTGGCTCATTTGGTTAAGCATCCGGCTTTTGGTTTAGGCTCAGGTCATAATCTCATGGGGTGTGGGATCGAGCCCCGTGATGGGCTCCATGCTCTGCAGGGAGTCTGCTTGAGGATTCTCTCTCTCCCTCTCCTTCTGCTCCTACCCCTGTGCATGCATGCGTGCGTGCTCTCTCTCAAAAAAAAAATTGTACTTACATTATTATGCAAGGATAGCTTTATCTTTAGTTTGGACTAAGAACGGAATTTACAGCAGCAGTGATTCATTTAACTGAGTTTATTTTATTTATTTGAGAGAGAGAGAGAGAGAGAGAGAGAGGGCATGAGCAGGGGAGGGGCAGAGGGAGTAGGGAGCCTGACGTGGGCCTTGATCCCAGGACTCTGGGATCATGACCTGAGCCGAAGTCAGACACTTAACCGACTGAACCACCCAGGTGCCCCATTTAACTGAGTTTATAATGGCATCTCACTTTTAGTAATGTCAGATGTTTACCTTCAACAGAATAAAATCCCAAATGCTTTACTTTGGTACCATGAATTAAAATGTAAAAAAAGGAATCATTATTGAAAATAACTGTTGTTTTTCAGTTTATAGCATCTGATTATATTTATATAAAAGTGGCATCATTTAATTACTTGAAATGATTTTCTGCCAGGGGAGCCAGCACATTAATATCTATCTACACTTTTTGTATGTGCACAAGAAAAAACAGAATGAAATTAATTTATTAAATTGATTAGTAAATAGAAATCAATAAATTAATGATAATAATTAGTAGAATAAAGTTAATTTAGAACAGCAGTTATTTGATCTAAATGAAAATCTTGCTTTCCTCCATATTGTCCACAGCTGTATGTATCAGGTCATTGTGTTCTGGCACAGTCTTGGGAGCTAATACAGATACTTTAGCAGATTTGCATCTTCTGGTTTTTGTGGGATCAGTGATATATGACCCCCATAGTAGATGATAAGTGTCGATCAACATTTGGAATTGATAGGTTTGTCATCGACTTTCTCCTGAATAGAGTATTTGATTTTCCATTATACAGTCCCTTTCATTTTTTGAACAAATTAATGCCAAAATATTTGGTGCCAGTTTTTAAAGTGTTACCAAATAATAACAAAATTTAATAGTTGTAGATGCATACAGCATACCATTAATGTTAAAACCACTGTAGTAAGAGCATTTAGATTTGTTTCCGTACGCTATGTGATAGGACTACTGTGTCTGTTACCCATATTTCATGTACATCTAGACTAGAAGTTCCCTGGTTTTCCACTGCTGACTGCACTGACATGGTGACCTGCTGACTTCAGGCATCTCTCAAATTAAGACAAGGGTCACCCCGCAACTGGCTGGTGTGTCAAGAGGACAGCAGAGGCAGCACCAAACCTCCGCTCATCATTATCCCAGATGGATGAGAGCTCTTCCCAGCTGCTAGTGTTCTGGCACTTTCTTTGTTAAGTGAGCACCTCACAAGCTGTCCTGGAAAGGGGGGTGTTATGTGGTGCTGCAGGTCGAATTATCCAGAACATGCTGAGAGGGAGTTTGGGGTCTATGATGGTCTTTTGGGGGATCAAGAGGAAAGGAAGGGGGAAGAGCAGGATTGGGAAGAGGAAGATGTCCAACTGTGATGCAGGTTTGACAAAGCCTAGCTAACCTGGCTGGGAGTTCTGGAGCCAGGGTGGCCCCTCAGAAGTGTCCTGCGTCGGGCCAAGTAGCTGGGCTTTCACACCTGCTTCTTACTGAGTGTGCGCTGCTCTGGAAGGTGCATGACCTTCGGTGGGGCCACTCTCTGCAACTGAGCAGACCCTGAAGGAGCTGACAGGTGGAGGCTGGCTGTTCACTGTGCTGCCCACACCTGGGCAGCAAGTCCTCCCTTGAAGAGGCATCTGGGCATCACAGAGTCTGGCACACATGGTGTCTAGATAAGGCTGGGAAAAGTGAGATAGGTTACCTCTGGGCATCCTCTGATCTAACCAGAGTAAGAACTCCGTTCCCTACCTATGTGTCTCGTGGACGACCAGATACATCTAATGTCAAAAGTGAAAGCACCCAATGGCGCCAGTCGGAGGCTGTGAGCTGCTCAAAAGCCACCTCTGAGATGGAGATTGGTGCGCAGGACTCTGTGGGGAGTGCTCTTGAGACCACCAGCTCTGGGAGAGGAAGGAGGGGAGGCGGCTGGGGCCGAAGGAGAAGGCAACCTTGACACAGAGCAACCCCATGGGAGCTCTGAAGCTGGGCAGGGCCTTTCTACTTCTCCATAAACAAGTCATTGACCATGGGTGCCCTGGGAAGAGGACGTGGCCATGTTGAGATGACACTTTTCATCTGAAGCAGTTCTGCTGCGGGCGGCCAGCTGGGCCAGCTGTGGGGATGGTCCTGCAGCCCTGACAAGGTCATCCCCCCGCCCCCGGAAGTGAACTGAGCCCGTCCTGGCTAGCTCAGGCCACCACTATTCTTGCCACCGCCACCAGCAGCACTGCCACTTTCCTCACAAGATCCTGCACAGATGCCGAAGGAGGGACCCCCCGAGACAGCAGCTGTAAACTAAGGCTGTCCCTCAGCACGTCCTGAGGCAGCCACCCTGGCCCTAGAGGAGCGCAAGGCGTGGTTTCCCCGAGAAAGGAGGACTTCCACTTCACAGCCTCGGAGGGGGAGCTGCCCGTTCACAAATCTCTGGAGCTGATTTGCTTGAACTTTCACTTCGGTTTCCCTTAAATGCAAAAAGGGTTTAAGTAGATTATTTCCGCCATTTGTCGAGGGTGGAGTGTGGCAGTGCTTATTTATTCTGCAGTGTTTCCTCCCATTTTCTGCAGTCCCTTTGTGATCATTGTGTCTGCTGCCCTGTGCTGATCACTCAGCAGACCCTGCTGCTGTCCAGGGCCGCCCGCCCCCAGGTTCCAGCAGGCCCGGTTGCCTGCACGGTTTGGCCCCCACTCTGCACACAGCCTTGCTGCCCCTTAGGCTGTGAGCAGAGGATTTTCACAACAGTCATAAAACATTGACAGTCATCGCCACCAATCCTTTCAAAGAGCCCAGGGACCCCCCCAAGCTGTTCCAGATGAGATGCTTCTGCCAAAAGAAGGCAGTGAGAGCAGCTCTCGCTACGAGAGGGAGGCTGTGTATTTTGTTTCATTATGAACTCAAACCAGGGTCGAGAGGAGGTTAACATATCTTTATTCAGCTCTCAGTCATTGTCATGGCTGGCACACTGCAGTAGAATCATGAGGGAGGAGGACAGAGCACAAGGAGCTCTGGACTAGACGTCAGGAGGCCTGGGTCCCAGCCCCCCTCAGGCCCTGACATTCTGGTTCTCTATGGATCAGGTCTTTTTAAAGATTTTTATTTATTTGACAGAGAGAGACAGCGAGAGAGGGAACACAAGCAGGGGGAGTGGGAGAGGGAGAAGCAGGCTTCCCGTGGAGCAGGGAGCCCGATGTGGGGCTCGATCCCAGGACCCCGGGATCATGACCTGAGCCGAAGGCAGATGCTTAACGACTGAGCCACCCAGGCGCCCCATATGGATCAGGTCTTATTCACTCCATTCCCACTGCCTAGGAAAGTGTCAGGCTCACAGTTGGTGCTCATAAGTGTGTGCTTTTGTGTTTAGAGCTCCCCACCCCTGGACATTGCTTGTATAAAGAAAGAATAGGCATGGAAAAAAGCTAAGGAGTTATAAAAGATTTCCATCCTTTGCTGCACATTCTTCTACCCCCACCCAAGGCACAGTACCTTCTGACATTGTATCTTGCAGCCCACTGAAAAGATGTCTCCCAACCTCATCTGTCTGCCCTGTCAATATCTGGAATTGTCAGTGTGTGCTCACCCTTGGAGCACACTTTATGTCCAGGAGAATAGAGTTCTGTGATTAGTCAGACTGAAATACTGCTTTTTCACCATTCCCTCTTGTTATTCTACTAGATATATGTCCAGCTTTTCCTCATGTTCTATGTTTCTTAGTCCCTCCTGCATATTTTATATTCCTTTGTATTTGTGCTGCAGTTTGTGCAATTTCCTCAAATATATTTGGGGTTTCCTAATTTTCTCTTGAGCTGGTTCTCATCTGCTATAATCTATTCATTGAATTTTTTAATTGTAATAAGTAATTTTTTGAAATACAACAGCTTATTAAAATGTAGACTTGTTTCTAATACCTTTATTGTGGTTAAAAAACACATACCACGAAATCTACCCTCTTAGTAAAATTTTATTTATTTTATTTATTTTAAAGATTTTGTTTATTTGTTTGACACAGAGAGAGAAAGCACAAGTAGGCAGAGCGGTGGGCAGAGAGAGAGGGAGAAGCAGGCTCTCCACTGAGCAGGGAGTCAGACGTGGGGCTCAGTCCCAGGACCCGGGGATCATGACCTGAACCGGAGGTAGACGCTTAACCGACAGCCACCCAGGCGCCCCTCTCTCAGTAAAATTTTAAGTGCATAGCACTGTATTGGTCGTTTATAGGCGCAGTGTTGTATGGAAAATGCCCAAGAACTTTTTCATCTTGCATGGTTGAAACTTTATAGCCATTGAACAGTAACTCCCCATTTCTCCCTCCCCCAACCACTGGCAACCACCATTCTACTCTCTGCTTCTATGAGTTTGACTGTTTTAGATAACTTCTATAAGTGGAATCATGCAGTATTTGTCCTTCTGTGTCTGGCTTATCTCACTTAGCTTTTTGTCCTCAAAGTTCATCCATTTGAAGCATATGACAGGATTTCTTTCTCTTGAAAAGCTGAATAATATTCCATTTTTTTGGTATATACCACATATTCTTTATCCATTCATCTGTTCACAGACACTGGGTTGTTTCCACCTCTTTCATGTCGTGAATAATGCTGCTATGAACATGGGAGTGCAGATAGTCTCTTTGAGATCCTGATTTCAATTCTTTTGGATAAATACCCTGAAGTAGGATTGCTGGGTCCTATAGTAGTTCTATCTTTAGTGTTTTGGGGACCCTCCATACGGTTTTGCAGCTGCATTGTTTTACATTCCTCTAATAGCACACAGAAGTTCCAGTTTCTCCATATCCTCACTAATGCTTGTTATTTTTTGTTATTCTGTTTTGATTTTTGAGAATGGCCATCTTAACAGGTGTGAGGTGCTCTCTCATTGTGGTTTTGACTTGCAGTCTTCTGGTGATTAGTGATGTTGAGAATCTTTTTCCATCTTTGAAAAAATGCCTATTCAGGTCCTTTGTCCATTTTTATAATCGAATTAATGTCTTTTTGCTAGAGTTGTAGGGATTCCTTATATATTTTGGATTTAACCCCTTCTCATATTTTTGGTTTGCAAATATTTTGTTCCATTTTGTGGGTTGCCTTTTTATTCTGTTGGTGGTTTCCTTTGCCTATTTATGCAGTCCCACTTGTCTATTTGTTCTTTGTGATCGTATCCAAGAAATCATAGCCAAGACCAATGTTACAAAGTTTTCCCCTATATTTTATTCTAGGAGTTTTATTTATAGTTTCAGGCCTTACATGTAAGTCTTTAATCCATTTTGAGTTGATTATTGCGTGTGGTATAGGATAAGAATCCAATTTTATTCTTTTGCATGTGGATATCCAGTTTTCCCAGCATCATTTGTTGAAGAGACTGTCCTTTCCCCATCATATAGTCACGGCACCCTTGTCAAAGATCATTTGGCATTTTGTATGTGTGGGTTTATTTAGGGGCTCTTCTGTTCTACCACACTGTTTCCGTTACTAGCTTTGTAATACGTTCTGAAGTCAGGAAGTATGAGGCCTCTAGCATTGTTTTGTAGATTGTTTTGGAATCGCTATTTTTTTTTTTAAAGTTTAAAGGCAGTATGTGTTTTGTTTTTGTTTTTAACTTGTCTCTTCTTTTTCTTAGTTCTCAGCTCTTCCATTTTAGTTTGGTTCTTATTTTATGATCTCTTTCAGAGTATTTTGTCAACTACCCTAGAACATGTGTTAAATCTACTAATGGTTGTGTCTGCTCTTCTCCTTCAAGTAATTTCATTTCATGTGTGTTTTGTAAATTTTCACTGCAAGCTCCTGTTAAACTGGGATTGTTTTTCCCATGTAAGTCATGTACTGCCTTGTGGCTCAATTTTTTGCATTTACTTTTGTTTGGGCTTTAGGGGATCCCTAGTACTAGAGCAGTTTTTATAATATTCTCTTGGTTTGAATTTATTATATTCCTTGGGCATTATAACTTCTGATACCATATCTGGTACTGGGTTTCAATTTCATGGAAGATTTTGTTTGTTTTCCACCCAGATTCCCAGCAATTTGTAAGCTTTTTTTCCCCTTTACCGAGCTGATGGGTGGAATTTGTCTAGTCCTCTGTCTCCAGAGAAGGAAGTCCTTCCTAGGACTTCACTCTATGCAGAATTCTTATTTTCTTTAGCTTCCTGCCTCACACTGCCCCAGGACATTATCTCCTTTTCCCAGTGCAAGGTAGAGCCTCGGCTCCATAGCTTCCTGGCTGGCCGTGCAGACCAAGCCTCCTGTGGGCTCTTCTCTCATCAGTGGTCACAATTACCACTTTGCTTTTGAGTTTTCTTTTCATCCTGCTTTCTTAAGGTTTCTCTCTCCTCTTTGCTCTCTTCTTTCCTTCTCTCCCCACTTCCCTTCCTTCCTTCCTTCTTCTGCATTGATTATGTATTCTGTACTATTGCTCTATCCTTTTACTTGGCATTCCTGTGTTTTCAACAGGATCAGTAGTGCCTGAGTGTGATGGTATTGGCCCTGGAGGATGCAGATGAATTCAGTTCATGTTGCCCAAGGATCGTGGGTGATCTTTTAAAAATGAAATAAATCTTGTAACTCCTGAGGTTAAAGCCTGCTGATGACTTGCTATTGCATTTAGATAAACTCCAAACTCCTGATTTTGGCTTAAAATACCCTATGGGAGTTGATTCCTATCTCCCTTTGCAACCAGAGATCATGGTATTTCCCCTTCTCCCCTTAGTCAAACCAGTTTTCCATCTTGCCTTAGTGTCATTGTTCCTTCTGCCTGGAATGGCTGGTCCCTAGATCTTTGCATGCACATCTCCATCCGGACATCCAGATGGCAGAATTGTCACCTTCCTAAAAAGGTTTTCCTTGCTGCCTATCAAAAGTAGGACCCTTCTACACTCCCATTTGGTGTTGGAGCCACCCAGGCGCCCCACATGGAATGGTGGGAATGCAAGCTGGTGCAGCCACTCTGGAAAACAGTATGGAGGTTCCTCAAAAAGTTGAAAATAGAGCTACAATACGACCCAGCAATTGCAATACTGGGTATTTACCCCAAAGATACAAATGTAGGGATCCGAAGGGGTATGTGCTCCCTAATGTTTATAGCAGCAATGTCCACAATAGCCAAAACTATGGAAAGAGCCAAGATGTCCATCGACAGATGAATGGATAAAGAAGATATGGTACATATATACAATGGAATATTATGCAGCCATCAAAAGGAATGAAATCTTGCCACTTGCAATGACATGGATGGAACTGGAGGGTGTTATGCTGAGCAAAATAAGTCAATCAGAAAGACATGTATCATATGATCTCACTGATATGAGGAATTCTTAAGCTCAGGAAACAAACTGAGGGTTGCTGGAGTGGTGGGGGGTGGGAGGGATGGGGTGGCTGGGTGATAGACATTGGGGAAGGTCTGTGCTATGGTGAGCACTGTGCATTGTGTAAGACTGTTGAATCACAGACCTGTACCTCTGAAACAAATAATACATTATATGTTAAAAAAAAAAAAAAGAAGAAGATAGCAGGAAGGGAAAAATGAAGGGGGGGAAATCGGAGGGGGAGACGAACCATGAGAGACTATGGACTCTGAGAAACAAACTGAGGGTTCTAGAGGGGAGGGGGGTGGGGGTATGGGTTAGCCTGGTGATGGGTATTAAAGAGGGCACATACTGAATGGAGCACTGGGTGTTATTCGCAAACAATGAATCATGGAACACTCCATCAAAAACTAATGATGTATGGTGATTAATATAACATAATAAAAAATTGTGATAAAAAAGAATATAAAATATCTCATTGATCATATTTTGTATTAAACAGGTTGAAATGATGTTATGGGCATACCGAGTTACACAAAATATATTTAAAATGATTAAAAAAAAAAGTAGGACCTCACTCCTTCCTCTCTTATTACTCTGTTTCTTAGTCTTCATGACACTTACCACTTTAATTCATATTGTTTTATGTTTTTACTTGTTTACTGTTTATTTTGGAGACCAGCTATCAGGGATTGCTGATGGAGGAGGAAAGACATAATCAAGGATGAATCCTAGATCTGGGGCTTGAGCAAGTGAGCAGACTTCTATAAGAGAAATAAGTGTGAAATGGAAATCAGGAGACCTGTTTTCATATTTGTGATTCCTAGTCTTCATCCTAATGGATAAATCAAGTAGCAAGTTAGATATAAAAGTCTGGAACTCAAGCAGAAGTCAGGGATGCAGATATGCATTCGGGCATCATCAGTATATAGATAATATTTAAAGCCATGTGACTAAATGGTAGTACCCAGGGGAGGTGTGAAGTGTCATTAGAAAAGAGAAGGTAATATGTCTTTTGAAATGATCTCCAATGTGGCATGGTCAGAGCTTCAAGGTAATACCATTGAACAAATATATGCAAAATGAGGGAGTGCCTTTTCATAAAGAAATTAAACAGCATGATCAAAACTTTATCTGACTAGCTTAACTCAGAAGTTTGATACATGGAACCGCCAGTGATGGCCACCATGGATTTTCAGAGGAGGAGAAATAAACTTTCTGGACTCTCCCTCCAACATGACTTGACCTTCCCAAACAAATGTGCAGAAAGATTTCACAAATATGTTCTTCCATCCTTTTCCGTAAGGATTGGCATGGAGGGTCTGACAGAGATGACACATGGGTGTTGTCCAAAATAAATAGTTATGTTAGAAATCTCTGGGGAGCTTCATCTTGGCTATATCCTGAGAGGCTACTGAGAATGGACCAGAAGAGCGTTTTCTTCCCTCCTTATTTTGGGGAGACTAAGTTATGCATTTGAGCAACTTATTTGTACTTCAGAGGAGCAGAGTGATATTGCTAAATTTCCTCAGACAGTTTAGTCCAAGGTGGGAATTATGCTCTGATGTTTTGAGATATGTGATAAGGTTGAAAAATTGTCAGCCATGGTCCTGATAATAGAATGAACAGGCTCTCTGCTCTGACTTCCTTGAGCTACAGATCACCATCTCGTTTTAAATCTAACTTACTGCTCTCATTGTCTTCTAGACTTATTTAGGCTATACAAGGTTTGCCTAGAGATATGGGTTGTTTATGCAGATGGTGTGGCTGCAGCTCTGCCTTTGCTTTAGAATTTCAGTCAAAACAAAATTAAAGGCTCATAATCACCCTTGTTCAGGACGCAATGAGGAATATTTCAAAGTTCACATTTTCATCAATCTTTTATCAAGAGTAGGACCGAAGTTCCAAATGAGATGCATTTTCTATAATGCATGTGGTGCCCTGTCCTGAAATAGCTGTTGTTTTTGTCATTCTGATTTGCTGGGCAGACAGTTGGATATTAAACAATCAAAAATAAGTTTTTGTACATGACATTTCACTTTTGGATAATCAGCAGCCCAAATTCCCAGGCATTAAGATTAGTATATTCATCTCCACAGGCGTCCAGAAATGAAGTGAAATGTCACCTAAAGCAGTAGACACACTTCATTGCTATTACACCCCAAACTTCCTCCAGTAAAATATTTTATTAAAATTAAATGAAAAACCAAAATCTGCATGGTAGTTGTTCAAACAGCTTTAATGGGCTTTGGGATGGAGCACACCCCCAACCATTCTATAGTGGATATTTTATTATGCACAAGAATATTATACTGTTCTTTCCTCATCTTTTTGGCTGTGTGTTGAGGCAATTAAATTGCAACTTATAAATTTCTGCTTAAAATCTCTGAGAAAATAGCTTTTGTTTCTATTTATAGATGCAGTATGTACTTCCTGAAAATGTTTTCCTTCACAGTGAATCATTCTCTCCTTTCTCATCTTTAGTTGTTTATTTAGCAAATATTTATTTATGGCTGAGTTACTGTGTTTGTTCTTAGGGTGACAATTGTGAGCAAGATGATTAAGGTCCCTAGGCCTTTATGAAGTTTATAATGCAGCCAAGTAGACAGGTAACAATAAAAAACAGCCGTAACAACGACAGCTTCTCGTGTTTTCTCAGTGTTGACTGTTTGCCAGATACTGTTTTAGGTGAGGTCATGTATTACATCATGTGATCGTGACTGTACAATGAGAGAAGGTCCTATGAGCTAGGTTCCATTATTATCCCTGTTGTAGGGAGAAGGAAACGGATGCACAGGGAAACTTTTAAGTGACTTGCCCAAGGCCACACGGCTAGAAGTGGCACTAACAGTACAAGGTGACAGTGTTCTGATGTGGGAAGTTCAGAATATTGCAAAAGCCTGATTTAGAGACCCCTGACCTAGTGTCTTAGACTTCTTGGGCTGCTGTAACAAAATAGCACAGCCTGGGTGGCTTAAACAACAGACCTCTATTTTCTCGCAATTCTGGAGGCTGGCAAGTCCACGAGCAAGGTTTCTGGGTTCCCGTTCCTGGTATGGGCTTGCTTTCTGGCTTGCAGATGGCTGCCTTCTCATTGTGTCCTCACATAGCAGAGTGAAAGAGCAAGCTCCACGGGGTGTCTTCTTATGGGGACACTAGTCCTCTCATGAGGGCCCCCTCCTCATGACCTCATCTAAACCTCGTTACTTCCCTATCTCCAAATACCATCACATTGAAGGTTAGGGCTTCAACATAGGAACTTTAGGGGTGGACATAATTTAGTCCACAGCAGCTGGGTTTAGAATTTTTCAGGTCAAGGATTACAGACCCCTCTCCAGATCAGAAATAATATTTAACAACTATGAAAGAGACTACTTAAAAAATATGTATATCTCTGCTAGATCCCAACAACATCATAATGGGTTACTATATGATGTTTAGCTTTCTGAGGCCTTCAAGCCTTGCTTTCCCATCTGTAAGTGGGGAGGAAAGTTGTGTTGCTGTCACACTTAGGTATATATAACATTTGTATATGTGAATTGTGTATATTTCTATATGGGAATGTATGTGTGAATGGTGAGGTGTGCACATATGTGTGTGTGGGGGGCAAGCAATCTTTCTGGCACTTCCAAATATAGAGCACTTTTTAAAGCACCCATATTATGTCATCTGATCATCACAGGTGAGGTGTTGTTTTTATTCTCATTTTTACACGTGTAGAAATTGTGGCCACTAGGTCAAGTTTCTTTTCCAAGGTCATGTAGTTGGTATGCGTATGAGCCAAGATAAAGTGTAAACAACGGACCTCCAGTCCCTGGGTCACTGCCTTACCTCTGCCCCATGACTGCCTCATGCTAGTGCACATTCTGTCTGACACCTGGCTCTGAAAACGATATTCATTCTCTCTTGTACGCTCAACTGACATTTCATTTTGTTTCCTTGCCATCCACGACTATACCACAGTGGTGAGTGTTTCGGTGTATTTTTGAAGCAGTGATTTCCAGTCAGCCCCCATCCCAAACACTATACCACATACCCATTTCTCCTTGCTTCACTTCAGCTCACTGCATGTCGCCGTGAGGGCTCGTGGTTTGTTCTCGCTCCTTACATGGAGACTTGCAGAGTTCCTCTACAGCCACCAGGCTCCAGTGCTAGGGGAACAGTTGAGTTTCACAAATGTGAGCAGATTTTGCTATTTTTTTAAAGTTAAAAACAACTTTCTTTATACATGTAGAAATACATTCATTTATATAATTTCATACAAATCCATGCATTGAGTCATAGCATGCCTTTTTTAAAATTTAAATTCAATTAGCCAACATGTAGAGTTCAGTTAATCATCAGTTGCATAAAAAACCCAGTACTCATTACATCACGTGCCCTCCTTAATGCCCATCGCCCAGTTACCCCGTCCCCGGACCCCCTTCCCCTCCAGCAACCCTCAGTTTGTTTCCTATAGTCAAGAGTCTCTCATGGTCTGTCTCCCTCTCTGATTTCTTCCCATTCAGTTTTCCTCCCTTCCCCTATGATCCTCTGTGCTGTTTCTTATATTACACGTATGAGTGAAACAGTATGATAATTGTCTTTCTCTGATTATTTTGCTCAGCATAATACCCTCCAGTTCCATCCACGTCTTTGTAAATGGTAAGATTTCATTCTTTTTGATGGTTGAGTAATATTCCATTGTGTTTTTAAACATATACACACACACACAACATCTGTTGTTTCCTGACTTGTTAATTTTAGCCCTTCTGATTGGTGTGAGGTGGTAGCTCATTGTCATTTTGATTTGTATTTCCCTGATGCCAAGTGATGTGGAGTATTTTCTCATGTGTCTATTGGCCATTTGTATGTCTTCTTTGGAGAAATGTCTTTTCATGTCTTCTGCCCATTTCTTGACTGGATTATTTGCTTTTTGGTTTGATAAGTTCTTTATAGATCTTGGATACTAGCCTTTTATCTGATAAGACATTTGCAAATATTTTCTCCCAGTCTATAGGTTGTCTTTTAGTTTTGTTGACTGTTTCCTTTGCTGGGCAGAACCTTTTTATTTTGATGAAGTCCCAATAGTTCATTTTTGTTTTTGTTTCCCTTGCCTTTGGAGACATGTCTAGCAAGAAGTTGCTGCAGCCAGGGTCAAAGAGGTTGCTGCCTGTGTTCTCCTCTTGGAGAATTTTAATGGATTCCTGACTCATATTTAGATCTTTCATCCATTTTGAGTTTATCTTTGTGTATGGTATAAGAAAATGGTCTAGTTTCGTTCTTCTGCGTGTGGCTGTCCAGTTTTTCCAACACCATTTGTTGAAGAGACTGTCTT